>NC_134407.1:129296759-129596759 GCF_038048845.1 Mixophyes fleayi | reverse complement strand
TCATAAAACCCTCAGATAAAGGAGGGAATATTGTCCTCTGGCCTAAGGCACAGTATCTGAAAGAGGCCTACAGACAGCTGAATGATACAAGCTGCTATCAACGCCTCAATTTAAACCCAGCAGCCAACTATCTATCGTCTTATAATAGACTTATTAAACATACCTATGAGGAAGGAGTCATTTCTAAAGAGGATTATGAATATCTGGAGGTCCCACATCCTAAGACACCGGTTTTTTACATCTTACCTAAAGTTCACAAGAATGAACGAAATCCCCCAGGGAAACCGATTGTATCGGGAATAAACAGCCTTACCGAGAAAGCCAGTATTTTTGTAGATCTTCACTTACGTAAATATGTATTAAGTCTAAACTTGTATGTGAGAGACACTCTAGATGTGCTATCTAAAATAAGTCACATTACAGTGACCGCATCCACCAAATTGGCTTCCCTAGATGTTGAATCTTTGTATTCAAACATAATACACAAACAGGGAATTAAAGCGGTACGTTATTTCCTAGATATGGACAAACATGAGAATGTAAATGACTTTCTGATATTATTACTGCAATTTATACTAACAAAAAACTACTTCCTATTTGAGGAGAAGTTCTTTCTTCAAGTACGTGGGACGGCAATGGGGACAGCATGTGCCCCCACATATGCAAATTTATTCCTGGGCTGGTGGGAAAGGGAACATGTCTTTAATTCACAGAATGATAAATACACCCAGCACATCACTTTATGGTTACGTTACATCGATGATGTCTTTATGCTATGGGATGGACATGATTCCCTTTTCCAGGAGGTTATTACATGTCTTAATGAGAATGATCTAAATCTAAAATTAACTTCTGAAATTAACAGTATCAAAATCAATTTTTTGGATCTGACCATCACTAAAACCGAGGATGGGAAATTAAGTACAGACATGTACAGGAAAAAAAACGCAACTAATAGCCTGCTTCATTTCACAAGTTCCCATTTTCCCCCAGTCATCAAGGGAATCCCCAAAGGGGAACTGCAAAGAGTTAAAAGGAACTGCTCTGACGAAGGTGTCTGTACATATAGAACTTATGAACTGGTACAGAGATTACTCAACAGGGGGTATAGTAGACGAAGTATTAGGCGAGCTGAACAATCAGTAAAAACTAGAGACAGGGAGTCTCTCATCTACATTCCAACAACAAATAGGAAACGAACAACAAACGTACAAACTAGGATGATAGGCACGTTTTGCACCGAGTGGAAAGACATAAACAAGATCTTTCAAAAACACTGGCATATTCTGTTGCTTGATGAGGATTTTAAAAACACCCTACAAGACAGAGTATCTATCACATGGAGGCGTTCCAAAAATTTGAGAGACAATTTAGTACACAGCTCATCCCAAACACAACGGGAACGAATATCAGATAGACCAAAGGGATGTTTCAGATGTGGAACATGCAAGGTGCAATTACATTGTACAAACAAAGGAGTACAAGGATAGATTCTCCAAGATTTGGAGGATCGATCAATTTTTGAATTGCAACACATGCAATGTGGTATACTGTCTAAACTGTCCATGTAAATTGCGATACATAGGGATGACCAGTAGGCCGTTTAAAAGGAGGATTCTTGAACATGTCAGCAATATCAAAAATGCTGGCAAGGACAAGACCAATATGAGGCCGCTTTCTACAGTAGCCAGACATTTTTACAAATATCACAACAGTGATCCAAGATTTTTGACTGCATTTGCTATGGAGCAAGTTATTTTGGGTCTTAGAGGAGGAGACATACATACAGAACTCCTTAAACATGAAACAAAGAAAATCTTTCTTATGGGGAGTCTAATTCCGCATGGCCTCAAGGACAACAGTAACTATATGGTTTTTACTTAATTGCCATATTAGTATATAACTTAATAGTGTAACAGTGTGTTATAGGTATTTGTATACACCTAACAATGTACACTATTGAATATATATACAGATCACTATACAGGAGATCAATGCAAAAGTAAAAGAGTGACGTATTAAACTTCAAAACTACTTGATTGGATATACTTGTAAGGTTACCCCATATGATAAATGGAGGTGACACCAGTATAATCTATAGCGTACAATATCAAAGACCAACATTGACCATTATGTAAAAGATTTAGCTGTAACTTTGAGAAGGATATATTAATCAAATTTCAGATCACCTGATTGGATATACAGAAAGGGTTGTCACATGCAATGAAATGAGACAACACAGCTAACATAATCACACTGGACGGTATTCACCACTGGTTCTAATGGATTCTATATTACAAATTTAAATATAAGGGGACTATGGATTCTTTTTTTTTTTCACTCAGGCATAAAATTCACATCAATATATATAAAATACCAGTTTACACCTTTCACTATCATCAGAATGGGTTTTATTACCATCATACAATTACAAAGTTTTAGTCACGATTTATAATTTGTTTATATGTCACATTGACACATTGTTTTTGCTCACTTATTATGATATTTTTTGGTAATAATACTTCATATAGCATATATTTATATGCTTTATCAAAGAAATTTTTATTCACTTTATATTTACACTTATTACTGGGTGCCACTGACATCACGTTAGGGCAGTGTCTTATCAGCCCCATACTAGGTAACACTCACGGCTAATTTTCCTCTCTATATATAATATGGATATATCTGAAACACGCATAATGAATCCTATAGTTATCATCCCTTTTACAATACTTACCAGGTACATGGTTATGAATGATTAGACAATCGTCACTTCTGTCAATTCAGCGGGAGGTATATATAAGATCTAGCATTTTGGCAGTAAATTGTCCCCGAGTACTATTGTTGTGGGTGTCTCTCTCCTCCCCTTTTTGCTGCCATAGTTACCAATATACAGTTTAGCTGACCCGTGATTGTGTCTCCGGGGTGAATCACGTGATAGTAGGTATAGCTCCAATTGGCCCAGATGGAGATGTCACTCTCAGTTAGAAGAGAATCCACGTCATAAAGGGGCGTGATTACACGCTTAAATAGCCTATCATTGCTCGTCATCGGGTTGCCTTGATAAAGCTCGTAGCGAAACGCGCGTTGGCGTTTAGCTGAGCTCACTATTTGACTGTCTAATATTATTTAAATATGTATTGAGCTGCACTACCTTACTCCTCTCCTATAGATTAGCGGGGTCACGCTAGGCACTATACTACAGTGTTAGAAAGTACACGCTATCTTGAAGAGCATATTATACTAGCTAATCCCTTACTAGTTAGCTCTTGGGCTCTCACACCATAGAGCACTTCACCTATTAGCAGACTTAGAGGTAGACAAACGGATTAGGTGGCAAGATAGGTATCTAGATATTAAGTGATACCTAACCCCAGTCTCCTATATTGCTCAATTCATGTACTTGAACACAGGGCCGCCGAGAGGGGGGGGGAGCGGGTACAGTTTACCCGGGCCCGGCCATGCCAGGGGGCCCGGGCCGGGCCCTCGCTGCTAATTAAATTTATTTTTAATTTTTTATTATTTTTCTCTGTTGCGCTATTTTTTTTAAAACTTTTTTTATTTTTTTTTCCCGCGGGGGGGGGGGGGGGGGGGGGGGTTCATGGGAGCTGGAAGAAAAAAAAATAAAAATAAAAAATACTCACGTGATCGCGCGGCGCCGTGTCCCTCCTCTCCTCCATTCACACTGACTGCTGGGCGTGACGTCATCAAGTCACGCCTGTCAGTCAGTGAGGAGCGCCGCAGCCAGCAGGAAGAAAGAAGACAGAAGAGGAGACAGAAGAGCAGAAAAGAAAAGAAAGAAGTTGACAAAAGGTAAGTAAAGAAACGGAGAGGCAAGGGGAGGAAAACAGGGAGGGACAGTACTATAAAGAAAGGGGACAGAGAAACAGAGGAGGAAAAAAAGGAGAGAGCCACAGAGTAATAAAAAAAAAAGTGGGAGAGAGGAACAGAGGAGGAAAAAAAGGAGAGAGCCACAGGGGAATAAAAAAAAATTGGGGAGAGAGGAACAGAGGAGGGAAAAAAAGTGGGAGAGAGGAACAGAGGAGGAAAAAAAAGTGGGAGAGAGGAACAGAGGAGGAAAAAAAAGTGGGAGAGAGGAACAGAGGAGGAAAAAAAGGAGAGAGCCACAGGGGAATAAAAAAATATTGGGGAGAGAGGAACAGAGGAGGGAAAAAAAGTGGGAGAGAGGAACAGAGGAGGAAAAAAAAGTGGGAGAGAGGAACAGAGGAGGAAAAAAAGGAGAGAGCCACAGGGGAATAAAAACAAATTGGGGAGAGAGGAACAGAGGACGGAAAAAAAGTGGGAGAGAGGAACAGAGGAGGAAAAAAAAGTGGGAGAGAGGAACAGAGGAGGAAAAAAAGGAGAGAGCCACAGGGGAATAAAAAAAAATTGGGGAGAGAGGAACAGAGGAGGGAAAAAAAGTGGGAGAGAGGAACAGAGGAGGAAAAAAAGGAGAGAGCCACAGAGGAATAAAAAAAAATTGGGGAGAGAGGAACAGAGGAGGGAAAAAAAGTGGGAGAGAGGAACAGAGGAGGGAAAAAAAGTGGGAGAGAGGAACAGAGGAGGGAAAAAAAGTGGGAGAGAGGAACAGAGGAGGAAAAAAAAGTGGGAGAGAGGAACAGAGGAGGAAAAAAAAGTGGGAGAGAGGAACAGAGGAGGAAAAAAGTGGGAGAGAGGAACAGAGGAATAAAAAAAGTGGGAGAGAGGCACAAAGTAAAAAAGAAGGGGGAAAAGCAGCATGGAGGTCGCAGTGTGAGCATAAGGGGGTACAGTGTAGTTGTGATGAAGGGGCACAGTATTGTGTGTGTGATGGCACAGGGGGCTTGTTGCAATGTAGTGTGTGTGAGGTAGGTGGCGGCTAATTAATGGGCGCTATTTTGTTTGTAGGGTGATGGTGAGGCAATTTAATAGTAGGGACTATTAATTTAAGATGGGGTGGTTTGGGGGCTATTGAATCTTGGGGTGAGTTTAGGGAGAATGAGGTCTATTTATTAAATGTGACTATGAATTATTTAATGGCAGTGATGGTTGCGGGAAATAGGTATTGCTGGGGCTGTTTGCAGGAAGTGAAATAGGTTTATTTATTAAATGTAAATAGTATTATTTTAATGTTGGGGCTGGAGGAAGGCCTAATTATTAATCGTGGGTGCTATTGATTTAACGCCGGGGCTGGCTGTAATTTTCTAAATGTAGCCATTTTTTTTTCAAAATAGGTCCTTCAACATTTCTGGATCCGGACAAGCCACAACTAAAGAAACCAGCAGCCACAGGTGGAGAAAGTGAGAAGAACAGGTAGGAGAGAGCAGCACAGTGTGTGAAATGTTGTGATTCTAGTAGGGACAATACCAATTTTTGGTGAATGTTGTGCCCAATGTAAGGTGTAGGCCAAGACTGAACTGTTTGTGTACACACTGCATTGTTTGTATACTACACTGTGGTGGTAGATGTCCTGAAAGTCAGGAGTGCTTGAACATATGTGACGCTCCGGCGAATTGAGAGCCTAGTGGTTTTTATGTTAGCCACGCCCCAATGGCACGTTTGCCACGCCCCAAAATGCATGACCACACCTCCCAAAATTTTTGCACCGCCGTTTGGCTAGCTACGCCCCTGAATGCATGACCATGCATATAATTTTTTTGCGCCGCCGTAAGGCGGCGCAAAAAAATTTTGGGGCTTATTTGACTATGAGGGGGGCCCCATGAATTTGTTGTACCCGGGCCCTGAATTCTTCTTGGCAGCCCTGCTTGAACATACTATTACACCATTACTATTTAGTAGTAGAGGGGTGAGAATATGTACCTCTGCACCATTAGATTATTAATATCCACACTACAATAACCAGTGCAGTACCTAGTTCCACCCCTAGGAGCAATAATAAGGGACTGCTTTTTTGAGAGGAGATTTGTATCTAGTCATTAATGGGAAACTATGTGTCCTGAAATAAACCTATGAAATGATAGAAGGATTGGATACACAACAAGGATAACCCATCATACTTTTTTGTATACTGAATTCAATATCAATACCTTATATGATATTGGTACAGCTCATTTCTTAACATTATTGACAGAACACAGTGAGACAGCATAGTAGTCTTTTTTACTACTTTTTAACAGTGTTCTACCCAGTTTATTTGGTCAACATTTTCATTCACTGAGTCCCTTTAACAACTACACATGACCACTAATGTGATTGATGGATCAATCACCCCTCCCTACTTAAGGCACCTGCAGCCTTAGGTAGTGGCCTGATCTTGAAGTCTCACTCCCAGTGAACTTCTATAGGTGTGTGCAGTTTCCAAACTGCTTCCAGCTCTACTCCTGTGTGCAGTTTCCAAACTGCTTCCAGCTCTACTCCTGTGTGCAGTTTCCAAACTGCTTCCAGCTCTACTCCTGTGTGCAGTTTCCAAACTGCTTCCAGCTCTACTCCTGTGTGCAGTTTCCAAACTGCTTCCAGCTCTACTCCTGTGTGCAGTTTCCAAACTGCTTCCAGCTTTACTCCTGTGTGCAGTTTCCAAGCTGCTTCCAGCTCTACTCGTGTGTACAGTTTCCAAACTGCTTCCAGCTCTACTCGTGCTTCAGCTTCCACGCTGCTCCCTGCTCAACTCAGCGCCGGTTCCCATACCGCTACAACGCTTCACTTCTCAGCTGATTCCGGATCTACACAACTGGGTATGCTCTACTGACTATTGACTATTGCCTATTGCTCGCATACCAGTTGTATCCATTGTTGTTTGCTGCACAGGGTACAAGTACCCATATAGACTGTGTTACTGCATTGCTTCATTTAGGACAAGCTTTCACTCAAGCTACGATATCTCCTCACGCTACTACTTAGCGTTGTTGTGCATATCTGCTGTGACCAGCTTCTCCTCCCTGCAAGGCATCTACTCCATACAGACTATTCATTGTGCCTTCCATCTCTGCCTCACAAGACATTGCTCTACTTGCGCTGTTTCCATACAGCCACAGTTTGCCTTTCAACTTCACTCTCCTGCACCTGGACAAGTCCTCATTCCTTCTCACAGCAGTGGTACAACTTGCTGCACGCAGACCACTGACTTCCCTGCTACCTACCCGCACCTGGACAAGTCCTCCTATCACAGCGGTGGCACAACTTGCTATACGCAGACCACTGACTCTCCTATTACCTACCTACACCTGGACCAGACTCCTCACCATAGCGTGGTACAACTTGCTGAATGCAGACCACCGACTACCCTGCTACCTACCTGCACCAGTACTATTCTTCCCATCATTACAGTGGTACAACTTGCTGTACGCAGACCACTGACTCCTCCTCTACCTACCATCACCTATCCACGTCCACTCCTCGTGTCTACATTATCTTCAGCCTCCAGTTTACTGCTCCAAGTCGCTGACTTTCCTCTAACCATAGCTGCAAGTCGCTGACTTTCTCAGACTATCTCTACTCTCCTGCTGTTGTGTCGCTCCAACCATTCACCTGCCTGCTTTGAGGTGCGTGCCATAACCCCGCCTCTCTAGAAGAGTTCCATCTGGTGAAACTCGGGTAAGCAACTCCTAGTGCCCGTGACAATTACAAAGTTCACTGATTCAGCAGTATAAGTCCAGTGGTACTGCAATATTACAAAGTTCACTGATTCTGCAGTATAAGTCCATTGGTACTGCTATATTACAAAGTTCACTGATTCAGCAGTATAGTTCCAGTGGTACTGCTATATTACAAAGTTCACTGATTCAGCAGTATAAGTCCAGTTGTACTGCTATATTACAAAGTTCACTGATTCTTTAGTATAAGTCCATTAGTACTGCTATATTACAAAGTTCACTGATTCAGCAGTATAATTCCAGTGGTACTGCTATATTACAAAGTTCACTGATTCAGCAGTATAAGTCCAGTGGTACTCTCCTGTGCCGCATATAATTTTTAAAGGCTTTGCCGAGTGTGTGTGGCTTAGGGGTACACTCTCTTGTGCTACATATAATGGAAAACAAAAATTTGGAGGATAAAGTAGGGAAAGATCAAGACCCACTTCCTCCTAATGCTGAAGCTGCTGCCACTAGTCATGACATAGACGATGAAATGCCATCAACTGCCAAGCCCGATGCCCAATCTCCTAGTACAGAGCATGTAAAATCCAAAAAGCCCAAGTTTGACGCTTCGACGCTGTCTGTCTTTCACATACTTGATGGGATCTCAATGATGAATGCTCTGTACCATGGTCGTCTAAAACAAGAGTTATTGACGTGCTATAACTACTGTAGTTTTTATAAATTATAAACACTACACTTGAAAGTTGGAGGAGGTATTGTGGCCCCGGTACCAAATTGGGTACCGGGGCCACTCCACTATGCAGTCCAGATAGAGGCGTATCAGATATTAAACAACGTTGGCTGTTGCTGCCAAATCATAAATTAATGAAAATGACCTGTCATCGTCAAAAACAAGAGGTATTGACACGCTCGAACTACACCCTGTATATGCTGCAGAGGATGTAGGAGCAGGCAGCTGTGCAGTGGAATTCAGACCATTTGAAGGCGGAGGTATTGTGGCCCCAGTACCAAATTGTGTACCGGGACCACTGCACTATGCAGTCCAGAAAGCTACCTCGGTGAAACGTTTTGGACCAAAAACAATATTGTGAGGTGTGAGGTGTTCAGAATAGACTGGGAATTCGTGGAAATGATTGTTATTGAATGTTATTGAGGTTAATAATAGCGTAGGAGTGAAAACAAACCCAAAAACTTGATTTTAACACTTTTTATGTTTTTTTCAAAATAAATCCGAATCCAAAACCTTAAATCCGAACCAAAACCTTTCGTCAGGTGTTTGCGAAACAAATCCGAACCCAAAACCTCAAGCAAATCCGAATCCAAAACACAAAACACGAGACACCAAAAGTGGCCAGTGCACATCCCTAATTGATATTCAGGGCTTGTTTTGTTTAAAAAGGGGTTCTGGCAGAAAGCATGATGGGACTACAATATGCTGAGTGCTGGACCAGTGGCTTGGTTGCCCAACCACATTCTACATACCAAATTGAAAGTGAAATTATATAGACCTCATTGAACAATTTACCTATTCCACAGCCTCGCACTCACTGCCCATTTTTATATAAGTATATATATGTTTTTAACTATGCCCCCTCTTCCATTTCAGTTTGAAAGGAGATTTGTTGCTGCATTAAAAAAGTTATATCTCTGCCAAGTCTGAAATGCAAAACCATAGATGCATGTCTAATATGCAGCACCATATGTGGTGTCCTGTCTAATATGCATAGGAATATCTGGTGCCAATGCGAACATAAAGAGCCATATCTTATGTTCACTACAGAAATTAAAGTGCTGTTTCCTACTCTGCAGTGAACTCCAGCAGCCAACTGAACATCTGTAGAGGACAGGTACCCAAACAGCCCTGCCAACCTCACCCCTTATTATATTATTATATTGTTTATACTCTGTACATTTTCCATATGTATTTTTCCTTTTCTTAGTGTATGGTGCTATAATTATATCATGTGTTGTAATCTCGTGACTGCTGAACATATGTTTTGTTCAGGGGGGGTGCCGCGAGTCGGGGGAGGGGGGGTCGGGTGCCGCGAATTGGCGGAGGGGGGGTCGGGTGCCGCGAATCGGGTCCCGGCAGCCTCTTCTCCTCTCAGTGTCTCAGTGATAGAGAGAGAGCAGGAGAGGCTGCCGGGACCCGACGAGCGATCACGTGACTCTTTTTTTTTTTTTTTTTTTTAAATCTGTTTGGACTGACCAAGGAGGAGCAGCGCGCCGGAGAAGAAAGGCAATAGAAAGGTAATTAAAACAACGAAGGGACAGAGGTGGTGATGGTGAAGGGGCAAAGAGGTGGTGATGGTGATGGGCACAGAGGTGGTGATGGGCACAGAGGTGGTGATGGTGAAGGGCACAGAGGTGGTGATGGTGAAGGGGCACAGAGGTGGTGATGGTGATGGGCACAGAGGTGGTGATGGTGAAGGGCACAGAGGTGGTGATGGTGAAGAGGCACAGAGGTGGTGATGGTGATTGGCACAGAAGTGGTGATGGTGAAGGGCACAGAGGTGGTGATTGGCACAGAGGTGGTGATGGTGATTGGCACAGAGGTGGCGATGGTGATGGGCACAGAGGTGATGGTGAAAGGGCACATGTGATATTGTGAAGGGGCAAAAGTGACAATGAAGGGGCACAGTGTGATGATAGAGGGACAAAAGTGACAAGAGCACATACTTGGATTTATGCGTATTATTTTTGCAAACAACTTAAGTAAGTATTTCTGCCCTGACTTCAATACACTAAAGGGTTAATGGTTTTGAACCGGTGCTGTTCATCTGAACAGTTATTCCCATCGATAGTCTTCACAAGCAAGTGGCTTTGTTAAACAGTGAGAAGCTCTGAATCCAACAAATACTTCTGTTTACACTGGAGAAAGGCTTTTCTGCCTTTCTTGAATAGCCACCCAAACTTATACATGCTTTCATATCTACTTAACTATAGGGGTATATGGTAGGCATGCAGCGGCACATGCTTTCATATCTACATAACTATAAGGGTATATGGTAGGCTGCAAAAATATAGTGCTATGGATTGTTTCAGGGAGGGGGCCCAAAAACAGTATCCTGCCTAGGGCCCTATAAGGTCTAAATCCGGCTCTGCTTGTATAAAGCACGTGTGTTATTACCCTTTGCGTCTATGTTGGCAATATATTCATATTTACCCTTTATAAACTTTAACCTTTATAAACTATTAAGGTTATAAAGTCATATTAACCTTTATTAACTAATATTTGTGAAATACCCAGAATAAACCACACAGTGTTCATGCAACATTTATAGTGAAAGTTCTGCCCCTTTAGGCTAATGTCTTTGGTATATCGTTACATCCCCCGCAAATGATGCTTCAGTGTGTACGAAATTAAAATTATTGCTCACGACAAGATGGCTGTAAAAAGTCGCTAAAGGGACGTCCGCTCTTCCCTTTATCATCCTAAACAAGGCTAGTGTGTATGCAGTCCATGGACCGAGCGATCGGACCATCAACCGCATGTAAAATCGCTCGGCATAAAAAGTTGGTGGAAAATTCTGTAGTGTGTACCTAGCTTTATATAGAGAAAATGTTTTTATTGTAGGTCCTAGGTCCTGGCTGAGTTCACCTTAGGCCTCAGGACCACTCCCTTACGCATCCTTTTATATTTAGTATTCAATAATGTATAGTTCTTTTACTATGTCTCTGAACCCTACCGGGATTCCTTTCACTCAGGATTCCTACCCAATTGAGCTCTTTTTCCTTCCTTTTCTTGCCCTTCCCTTGCCGACTATCTTTCTCCTACTAAGTCCTTCTCTTTCTCTTACATGTTGGACCTGCTGGTGCTTTCCTCTCTGTTCCTCCCTGTTTCCTGTGGCTTCCCCTTCCTTCCTCCCCTATCCTTCCCTCCCTCATCCACCTGATTGCATACGGTCTAACTTGTCTCCTTGTTACAGCAGGCGGTTTGTCCATCATTCAGCACTTTTCCTCCATTCGATGCCATGGCCCTGAAACTCCTTTCCATCAATGTTAATGGCCTCAATTCCCCTCGCAAATGCACAATAGTCATGGGAGCTTGCAGGAGGGAAAAGGCTGACATTGTCTTCCTCCAAGAGACCCATCTCACAGATAATCACACACAACTCCCGGGTAAACTGTTCTCCCACCATATATAATGTGGGCTATACCGAGCGCGGGCTTATTTTTCACTGGTTTTGTTTCAAAATATTGCCTTTTTGTCATAGCAGCTGTCCATCAAGCCTATTTAAGGCACATTTGGGTGTGGCTCACAGGCCAGCCTTTGCTAGATGTAAACCCCTATACCTGGGAGGTGAGTGCATCTGATTTTAACTGCATTTTAATAGTGTTTAAAGCATATAGGTCAGTGTAGGACCTGCATATAATGAGGTACCCTTGACGTTGGGATGCAGGCTTAAGTCTTTTGATCAAAATATGAACTAATACCTCATGTTTTCATTTTGTTAGACACACACAGATATGCAGTTTAAAGGATAAGCGCTGACAAATTTATTTTTGTTTTGTATACATATATGGGCATTTATATTGCTACACAGCTGGTATCACATACAATATGGGATATACCGAGCGCGGGCTTATTGCCAAGCAGCTGGTACCATATATAATGTGGGCTATACCGAGCGCGGGCTTATTTTTCTCTAAACTGTTCTCCCAGACCTTTTTTGCCTCAGCCAATTGCAAAAAGCGAGGGGTTGCAATTCTTATCCATAGCAAGGTCCCCTTCCAACCTTCCTCCTCTTATGCTGACCCAGAGGGACATTTCCTATTAGTACTGGATACACTTCACTCCACATTAATTACTCTAGTCTCAATCTATGCCCCTAACCAGGTACAAGACCCCTTCTTTACCAAATTATTTAGACACATTGTGCGATTAGCTCATGGTTATGTTATAGTCGGAGGTGATTTTAATATTGAACTAGATCAATAGTTAGATAAAACCTCTACTTCTTCTCAATCCCCACGTGTGCCATCCTCTAGAGACCCCTTAACCTTGTCCACGCTACTGAAACAGCACACCCTCTATGACTCCTGCCACCTTAAAAAATCTACTGCAAGAGACTACACTCATTTTTCGGCCTGTCACCAGCTCCATACTCCTGCATTGATGTGTTCCATGTATCTCACTTACTCACAATTATGGTTACTCAAGCTGGAATTACCCCTTTCTCTTGGACAGATCATGCAGGGGTATATGTACTTCTCGATATCCACGTTCATCACGTTGGCACTTGGATGACTCTCTCCTACTAAATTCTTCTGCTCTCTCTGACATCAAAATAGCTATTTCTAACTATTTTCAAGAAAATTCATCCCCGGAGGAATCATATGGGAAGCCCATTAGGCAACTATCCATGGTCACCTTATAAGCACTGCCTCGCAAGCTAAGAAACATGCAGCCTTAGAAATATCCTCCCTTGAACAACGTATCACAGACGCAACACAAACTAAACTCCGACCTCGCCCTCTTCAATGACTTAATTACAGATTGAGTCATTGCAAGGCCAATTGAACACGTTACTGTCACAGAGAACAGCCTCTCTCTTACAGAAGCTGCAACAGCATTTTTTTGATAAAGCAGACAAAACAGATTCAATGTTGTTAACAAAGCTGACAGACTGCTGAACTCCATGCTCTCCTGCCCTCCGTCGGAGCCCAGCTTGGAACCCCTTCTGGCTCCTGCACTTTCCACGGTGATGCCTGCCTCCCCCGCTGACGACTGCTGCTGCTGATGGGGAACTAGGCTAACGGGCGATCTAACCCTCCACGGTGATGCCTGCCTCCCCCGCTGTTGACTGCTGCTGCTGATGGGGAACTAGGCTAACGGGCGATCTAATCCTCCACGGTGATGCCTGCCTCCCCCGCTGACGACTGCTGCTGCTGATGGGGAACTAGGCTCCTGGTTGATGCCTCCCCCCCAACAACTCACCTCACTCCAGGCCTCCCCCTCCGCCCTGACCTGGGTTAACTCCCCGGCTGTCCACCTGGCTTCCCGGATACCTCTTACTACCTGCCTATTCTGCGCTGCTCTTACCTGTTTGCCGGTCCGTCTGCCATGCTGTCTCCTGGCTCTCATGCTGCTGACTCCCGCTGCCCTCCTGACTCCGTCTCCGCTGGATGCCTGCAGTCTTGACCATGTGGCCGCTTCCTGCCTCCAAGACGCTGTCCTCTGCTGCTGCTCCTTCACCGGCTGCCTCCGCTCCCGGTCCTCCAGCTGCCTCCGATCCCGGCTGATCTCCGGCTGCCTCCAGTCCTGTGGCCCTCTCTACTATACTCCTCCGGGACGACGCTGCTACTCCCTTCGATCCGTTTGATCCTCTCCTGGGTCGCCGCCCGTGATTCCCTGCTGCTCCTTCCAAGTCTTCCGTCCTGCTGCTCCGTCTTCTTTGGTCTCCCGTCCTGCTGCTACTACTGACGCTCGATTGCTGTCTCATCTGGCCCTCCTGATTGCTGGTCCTCCTGATCTCTGGGCTCTCCTGGTCCTTCTTCACCTCTGGCCTCCCATAATCTGGTCCTACCTGCTCTCTGTGACTCTGCAACTCTACGGACCTCTCATCCAGCCTGAACTCGGTTTCCCTCAGATCACCATCCCTCCAGCTACTACCTGTGACCCGTGATCTGCCTGGACTCGCTTGTTTCCTGCGATCTCCTTCCTCATCGCCTGGTACCTGTACTCTTCAGTCCTCCATTCTTCTGTTTCATTTTAGATCTCATTGTACTTTTCATTTCATCTACATTGCATTTTTCTTCTCATTGTACTTTTTTCTCCCATTTTAATTTTACCGTTAGGCCACCTTTACCTTCTCTCTTCTAGTTCATTTCATTGTATTTTATTTACTGCATCTGATTTTATTTTTATTTCCTATTTTTATTTTTTGCATACTGCACTCTATTTTGTCTCTGACACTGCCTTTCTATTCCGCTCTAGTCTTTAGCCCTCTTTAGCCCTAATTCATTCATTGTCCTTACCCTCCTCGTCCTAACTTTTTCCATATTGCCATTGTCTCTCATATTGCCATTGTCTTTCATATTGCCATTGTCTCTCATATTGCCATTGTCTTTCATATTGCCATTGTCTTTCACATTGCCATTGTCCTTCACATTGCCATTGTCTTTCATATTGCCATTGTCTTTCTTTTTGCCTTTGTCTTCTTTATCTCTATCCCTACCATGCCTTCCCGCTTTCGCTCCATACCCATTCTCTCCCCCCGCCCTTCCTCTCCTGCCCCTCCCCGCCCTCCCAATCTTGCTAACCTCATCCCCATCTCCCCCCTCTCCTCTCCCCCTTTCTCTTGTGCCCTCTGGAACGCTAGATCAGTTTGCAACAAGCTGACTGCTATCCACCTCCCTCAACCTTCTCGTCCTTAATGAAACCTGGCTCTCCGACTCTGACACCGCCTCCCCTGCTGCCCTCTCCTATGGTGGCCTCTCCTTCACCCACTCCGCCAGACCTGGTGCCCACCCAGGTGGGGGAGTGGGCCTCCTATCCTCCTCCTGCACTTTTCGTGTCATTCCCCCTGAACCCTCCCTCTCCTTCTCCTCCTTTGAAGCCCACTCTATCCGCCTCTTCTTCCCCATCGATCTCCGCGTCACTGTCATCTACCGCCCCCCCTGGCCCCACCTCCCTCTTCCTTGATAACTTCGATGCCTGGCTTCCCCACCACCTCTCCTCTGACCTCCCCTCCATCATCCTCGGCGACTTTAACTTCCCCATTGACAATCGCTCTGACCCTGCTTCCTGCAAACTGCTCACCCTTTCTTCCTCCCTTGGCCTTACCCAATGGACCTCCTCCTCTACCCACTGCCTTGGCCACTCCCTTGATCTTGTCTTCTCCTACCTATGTAATCTCTCTGACTTCTCCATCTCTCCCTTTCCTCTATCCGATCATCATCTCCTCTCTGTTAGGAACTCCCAAGTCAGCACAGTGAAACTCGGGAACTACTCTGAAGGCCAGGTGTTCGCTGGAGCCCCTAGTGGTGGGGACAGACTGGGCTGCGGGCCGACCGAGGGTCGAGTAACGTATACTGACTTAAGGAGTTCCCAGAAGTGGAGTGATTGGTGGACAGAAGTGTAAGAAGAATCCTATGTCAAAAGGTCACAGGCACAGATGCAATATACAAGGGCAAGCGAAGGGTCAAACTCACAGGCAGAGAAGCAAAATCCGAATTCCAGGCAAAAGGTCAAGGTCAGAAGAGAAGGGTCACAGGTCCAAAAGGTCAAGTTCAGAAGAGAAGGGTCACAGGTCCAATAACAAGCAGGGGTCAAAACACGGGTAGTCAAATCCAAGGTAGCAGGAACCAAAAATGGATAGCACAAGCAGGCAGCAGGACTGAGGACAGAACGCTATAACCGGCAGTGATGCTGTAAACTTCACTGCCTTAAATACCAGTAACAGCCAATCAGAGCTTTACTCTGATATCACATGAGCAGGTTCTGATAGCCACAACTAATTAGCCCACAGGCTTGTGAGTGCTCCTGCGCATGCGCCCGGCTGTCCCCAGCTGCCGGGACGCAGCGCTACTACTGCTGGCGTCCGACCGTTGCCTTGGCAACGGTCGGGTGGTTTCCGGAAGTGACGTCCCAGTCGCCATAGCGACGGCCGGGACGCCTGCAAGAGAAAGGTAAGAATTGCGGCGGTGCCCGCGGCCGCCGCGACTGCTGACACTCTCCTTCTCTCTCTCCTCTTCTCCTGCTCCCTTCCCCCTGCCTAAACCTACTCTATCCATTCGCAACATCGATGCCCCTGACCCGGCCACTCTGTCCTCCTCTCTTGATACTCTCCTTTCTCCCCTTTCCTCCCTGTCCTGCCCCAACCAGGCGGTCTCCCTCTACAATCTCACCCTCACCTCTGCTCTGGACGCGGTCGCCCTTGCCCAATCCGTCCACCCTCACTGCTCCAGACCCCAACCCTGGCACTCCAAACTTACCCACCTCCTCCAAAAATGCTCCCGTACTGCTGAACGCCACTGGAGAAAATCCCGCTGCCTGGCTGACTTCCTCCACTTCAAATTCATCCTCTCATCCTACAGCTCTGCCCTCTCACTCGCTAAACAATCTTTCTTTAAGTCCCTCATCCTTTCCCAATCCTCTAACCCCCGCCGCCTCTTTGCCACCTTCAGCACTCTCCTGGCCCCGCCACTCCTCCCACCCCCTCCTCCCTGACTGCCTCCGACTTCGCCTCCTTTTTCTCCTCTAAAATTGAGGCCATCTGACTTGAAATCTCCTCCTCCACTCTCTCGTTCACCCCCCCCCCACTCTTCCGTCCTCCCCCCCTAGCCACTTGCCCCTCCACTCCTTCCGCCCTACCACGGGCGAGGAAGTCCACGCTCTCATTTCATCCTCCGGCCCCCCCTCTACCTGTCCACTGGATCCCATCCCCTCCCACCTTCTTCACTCCCTTTCCCCCTGTCACGGGCACTAGGAGTTCTGCCCAGGATTCACCAGTTGATAATGCTTACCAGAGGGGCGGGGTTTACACAGCGGTCCTCTGGGCAGTAGGGTGAATAGTAGGAACATATATAACAGCAGATGGAGAGAGAATGCCAATGGAATAGATGAGAGTCAGTGACTTGCAGCTATACTGGTAGGAGAGTCAGCGACTTGCAGCTGTACTGGTAGGAGAGTAGAGTGGACGTGAACAGGTGAAGGAAGGTAACGGGAGAGTCAGTGGTCTGCGGATAGCAAGTTGTACCACTGCTGTGAAGGGAAGACTTGTCCAGGTGCAGGTAGGTAGCGGGAGAGTCAGTGGTCTGCGTATAGCAAGTTGTACCACTGCTGTGAAGGGAAGACTTGTCCAGGTGCAGGTAGGTAGCGGGAGAGTCAGTTGTCTGCGTATAGAAAGTTGTACCACTGCTGTGAAGGGAAGACTTGTCCAGGTGCAGGTAGGTAGCGGGAGAGTCAGTGGTCTGCGTATAGCAAGTTGTACCACTGCTGTGATGAGGTGAGGACTTGTCCAGGTGCGGAAAAGTGGAGGAGTGATAAGAGTCTATAACTGTATAAATACAATTGGAGAGCAGAGGAGCTAGTTCCAAACAGATATGCAGCGTCACAGCTAATAGTCTATAGCGGGTATGTATACCGCTGCTGAGTAGAGAGGCTTGTCCAAAGCGGATATGCAGGATAACAGCTGATAGTCAATAACAAGTATGCATACCGCTACTGAGTAGAGAAGCTTGTTAAAACAGATATGCAGCGTAACGGCTAATAGTCTATAGCGGGTATGGATACCGCTGCTGAGTAGAGAAGCTTGTCCAAAGCGGATATGCAGGATAACAGCTGATAGTCAATAACAAGTATGCATACCGCTACTGAGTAGAGAAGCTTGTCCAACGAGGATATGCAGGCACAGCAGGAGAGCTGAGAGACTGTAGTGGGTATGGGAACAGCAGGTGAGCGGAGCAGTTAATCCAGCAGACAGCTGAAGACATGAGCAGGACACAGGAGTCAGTAGCGAGTATGGGAACCGCCGATGAGCAGAGCAGGTAATCCAGCAGACAGCTGAAGACACGAGCAGGACACAGGAGTCAGTAGCGGGTATGGGAGCCGCCGATGAGCAGAGCAGGTAATCCAGCAGGAAACTGAAGATACGAGCAGGACACAGGTGAGACACCTTCAGAGACTCACAGGGAATGAGACTCACAGGGAATGAGACTCAAGATCAGGCAACGATACCATGGCCACAGGTGCCTTAAATAGGGAGAGGTGATTGATCCACCAATTAGGTTAAAAGCAAGGTCATAAGAGTTCATGGATGCTGCGCATGCGCAGTCCATCAAGATGGCGGATGGCCGCGGCTCAGGACAGACGCCGGCAGGAAGGATAGAGAACCACGCACCAACGCAGAGGCACTCACGGTCCGGTGAGTGACAGTACCCCCCCTTTTAAAGGTGGGCACAGAACACTTGGAGCCGGGTTTGCCCGGAAACTTGGAGTAATTTTTTTTTAGAAGAGCTGGAGCGTTGAGATCATCTGCGCGGATCCAAGAACGCTCCTCTGGACCAAAGCCCTTCCAATGCACTAGGAAGCGAAGAACTCCTCGCGAAATTTTGGCATCCAGAATATGAGTAATTTCAAACTCCTCCTCTTGATGAACTTGTACTGGCCGAGGTGCTGAAGGAGGAACAGAGAAACGGTTGATGATAAGAGGCTTAAGTAATGACACATGGCAGGCGTTGGAGATACGAAGGTTCTTAGGTAATAGTAGTTTGAAGCATACCGGATTTATCACCTGAGTGATTTTATATGGACCAATGAAACGGGGAGCGAACTTCATGGATGGAACCTTCAGGCGAATATTTTTGGTAGAAAGCCATACGCGGTCTCCAACTTTAAGTGGTGGAATAGCTCGCCTCTTTTTATCAGCAAAACACTTGTATCTGGCAGATGTCTTATTCAGGGAGGATTTAACCCAAGACCAGATAGTTTTGAAACTCTGACATAAACTCTCCACTGCAGGAACTTGGGTGGGAGGGAGGGCAGGAAATTCTGGGAGAGACGGATGGTGACCGTATACCACAAAGAATGGAGTTTTTGAAGATGACTCGTGATACATATTGTTATGGGCGAATTCAGCCCATGGAAGCAAATCTACCCAATTGTCTTGGTTGGCTGAGGAGAACATCCTTATGAAAGTCTCAAGATCTTGGTTGATTCTCTTGGTCTGTCCATTTGATTGAGGATGGTAGGAGGATGATAGTGACAATCGGATACCCAAGGTCTTGCAAAGGGCTAGCCAGAATCTGGAGACGAACTGCACTCCTCTATCCGAAACAATCTCAGATGGACATCCATGAATCCGAAAGATATCCTTGATAAAATGGTCAGCCAGAGTAGATGAGGAAGGTAATACGGTCAACGGAACAAAATGTGCCATTTTCAAAAATCTATCTACCACTACCCAGATGGTATTGCAACTTTTGCTAGGAGGAAGATCGGTGACAAAGTCCATACTAATATGGGTCCATGGTTTGGAAGGAATGGGTAGTGGTTGAAGTAATCCCGCCGGTGTTCTGCGGGGGGTTTTAAACTGGGAACAAACCTCACACGTGGCCACAAATTCTTTGACATCTCTCCTCATAGAGGGCCACCAGTAGCTTCGAGAAAGGATTTCTAATGTCTTACGTTCTCCCGAATGTCCAGAAAAACGGGAAGAATGATACCACAATAATATTTTTTTACGTAGCGATGGAGGCTCGAGGGTTCTCCCAAATGGTAGCACCTTGGTGGAAGAAGTGGCCAGAGTCACACATTTGGGATCCAATATGGGATGATTAGGACTATCCTCAGTGTCAGAGGACGCCACAAACGCCTTAGATAAGGCGTCTGCTTTTCTATTCTTGGAAGCTGGTTTGAAGGTTATGATAAGTTCAAAACAAGAAAAGAAAAGTGACCATCTTGCTTGACGAGGATTCAAACACTGAGCTGACTGCAGATATAACAGGTTTTTGTGGTCAGTAAAAATAGTTACAGGATGACGAGCCCCCTCCAGCAGATATCTCCACTCCTCTAATGCTGCTTTTATGGCCAACAACTCCTTGTCCCCGATGGTATAGTTTCTCTCCGCAGGTAGAAGACCTCGAGAGTAGAAGGCACAAGGATGGAATTTTTGTTGCTCCGATCTTTGAGATAGAATGGCCCCTAGACCAACATTAGAGGCGTCTACTTCCAGAAAGAAAGGAAGGGTCACGTCAGCCTGTCGAAGAACAGGAGCGGTAGAGAACGCCTTCTTGAGGAAGTGAAAGGCTTGAAGGGCCTCGGAGGACCATTGTTTAGTATTAGCGCCCTTACGGGTCAGAGCCACTATTGGAGAAGCAATGGAGGAGAAACCTTGAATGAAGCGTCTGTAGTAGTTTGCAAACCCTAAAAAGCGTTGGATTCCTCTTAGGGTACTTGGCTGGGGCCAACGTAGTACAGCGTTTACCCTCTCCGGATCCATCTTTAGACCTACTCCAGACATAATATATCCCAAGAATGGAATCTGGGATAACTCAAAGGAACATTTCTCTAACTTGCAGAATAATGAGTTTCTCCGGAGTCTGGAAAGGACCTCTGCCACATGTTGATGATGAGTGGGCAGATCCTGAGAGAAAATTAATATGTCGTCCAGGTAGACGACGACACAAACATACAACAAGTCCCGGAAGATCTCATTCACGAATCCCTGGAAGACAGCTGGGGCGTTACACAACCCGAAGGGCATAACTAGATATTCATAGTGTCCATCCCTGGTGTTAAAAGCTGTCTTCCATTCGTCTCCGGACTTGATGCGGATTAAGTTATAAGCGCCTTGGAGATCAAGTTTGGTGAATATCCGGGCTCCCTTAATGCGGTCAAAGAGCTCGGTAATTAGCGGAATAGGGTACCGATTTTTAATGGTAATGGCATTAAGTCCACGATAATCTATACAGGGTCGTAATGACCCATCTTTCTTCTTAACGAAAAAGAACCCCGCTCCAGCGGGAGAAGTGGAAGGTCGAATAAAACCACGATGGAGATTCTCCTTGATATAATCAGATGTTGCTTGGGTCTCTGGTAGCGACAGAGGATACACACGACCCCTAGGAGGGTTCTTGCCAGGTTGTATATCAATCGGACAATCCCACGCCCGATGGGGCGGAAGGCGTTCAGACTGGATTTTATCGAACACATCCGCGAAGGAAGCATACTGTGGAGGAAGACCCAGCGGACAGGGTGTAATAGAAGCTTGATTTATTTTGAGTGGAACAACTTGAGACAGACATCTATGACGACAATCCGGACCCCAGGAAGTGACTTGAGGAGTGTTCCAGTCAATCTGAGGAGAATGAAGTTGAAGCCATGGAAGGCCAAGTACAATGGGACTGGTGGTAACAGGAAGGACCAGCAAAGAAATTTTCTCCTGGTGTAAGGCTCCGATTTGAAGGGACAATGGAGTCGTAAATTGAGTGATGAGTCCATTAATTATGCGAGAACAATCGATAGCGGTGACAGCGATAGCTGCTTTTAAAGGAATCACTGGTATGGACCATTGATTCACTAGAGAACTAGAGATAAAGTTTCCAGCAGCTCCAGAGTCTAGAAGCGCTTGAGACATAAATGACTTGGTAGCAAAGGAAATGGTAACATCAAAAGCACAGATTTTAGAATCCATAGAACATGGAGAGGACTCCAGGGACCCTAACCTTACCTCTCCAGAACTGGTTAGGGCCTGGCATTTCCCGACCTTCTTGGGCATGAGTTCAGCATGTGAGTAGAGTCAGCGCAATAGATGCAGAGTCTATTTTTCACTCGTCGCTCCCTCTCTTCAGATGTTAGTTTAGAACGTCCTACCTCCATGGCTCCATTGATCTCTCTGCAGCCTTCAACACCGTCGACCACCCCTCCTCCTCCAAACCCTTCAGTCCTTTGGCCTCTCCGGCCCTGTCCTGTCCTTGTTCACATCTTACCTTGCTGACCGTTCCTTCTCCGTCACCACCTCTGGGTCTCTCTCCCCCCCCATCCACCCTTCCAGTTGGGGTCCCTCAGGGCTTTGTTCTGGGACCCTTACTCTTCTCTCTTTACACCTCTTTCCTAGATGAACTCATCAGCTCCTACGGCCTCAACTATCATCTGATGACACTCAACTCTACCTCTCCTCTCCTGATCTCTCTCTTTCCCTCCTCTCTAGGGTGTCCGCCTGCCTCTCTGCCATCTCCTCCTGGATGTCTTCTCGATTCCTCAAACTTAACCTCACCAAAACTCATAGTCTTCCCTCCTCCTCGCACCTCGCCCCCTTCGGACCTCTCTATTACTGTCAACAACACCTCTATCTCCCCTGTCCCCCAATTTCGCTGCCTTGGGGTCATCCTCGATTCCTCTCTCTCCTTTGGCCCCCACATTCTCTCTCTTGCTAAATCCTGCCGCTTCCAGCTGCGAAACATCGCTCGCATCCGGCCCTTCCTTTCCCAAGATGCCACTAAATGTCTCATTCACTCCCTGATCATCTCCCGCTTGGACTACTGCAACCTCCTCCTTACTGGCCTCCCCCACTCTCACCTCACTCCCCTTCGATCTGTACTTAACGCTGCCGCTAGGCTTATCTTCCTTTCTCGCTGCTCCTCTTCTGTCTCCCCCCTCTACCAATCCCTTCACTGGCTCCCCCTACCCTACAGAATCCTGTTCAAGCTCCTCACTCTTACATACAAGGCCCTCGCCACAGCACCCTACATCTCCTCCCTCCTCTCTATTCACGCTCCATCCCGCCCTCTCCGATCGGCCAATGACCATCGCCTCTCTTCCCCCCTGATCACCTCCTCCCACGCGCATATCCAAGACTTCGCCCGTTATGCCCCCCTCCACTGGAACAAGCTACCTCCCGCCATCAGAACTTCCCCCAATCTGTCCAGCTTCAAACGGTGTTTAAAAACCCATCTTTTTGTTAAAGCTTTCGTCTCCCACTTAACTTCCTACCTGTTCTACTGACTCTTCCCCTTCTTTCCCCTTCTCCTAGCCTTTACTCCCCTTCATTCCCCTCCCCCTATCCATTCCTCCTTCTCTCCCTCCCTCCCCTGTGTCTCTCTGTCAGTCTACCCCACCCCTTAGATTGTACGCTCCTTTGAGCAGGGTCTTCTCTTCTCCTGTCTTCTCCTCTTTTAACTCTGCTCGCTAGCTTCCCTGCCTTCCTCCTTGAGGACCCTCTTCTCCCGTCCCCTCTCGCTCCCTCCTCTTCCCCATGGGGGTCTAGCTCTCATCCGTGCCCTCCCTCCTTGGTGCCGTTGTTGGCAGACCTTCCCCTCTCTCTGCCCCGCTAGCTGTGCCTTGAGCTCACTGAGTTAGTGTGAATATTGTTTACTGTACTGTGCTGTCTCACCTCGTATTGTAATTTCGTTTGTCCCTGTACGGCGCCACGGACACCTAGTGGCACCCTATAAATAAAAATTAATAATAATAATAAAAAAGCTTTGACAGAAGCGTGCTCGTGCTCTGATTGATAAGATACATAAGAAATCCACCAACTCTATTACCTGTGACACATTGGACATGGTCAACGAATTTAGTAATTTCTACACTTCCTTATACAATATGCCCACCCCACAGCCCCCGGGGGATCTTCTGTCGGACTCCCCTATTTGTCTGATACCCCCCTACCTAAACTTACCCTCTCCCAGCTTTCTACTCTCAATGCGACATCACATCTGAGGAAGTTTTGGAAGCCATAAAGACTCACAAACCTTAATCTGACCCTGGTCCTGATGGTTTTACAGCCCAATACTATAACAAATTTGCTGGGACACTTTCCCCTCACCTGACTTACCTCTTTAATCAAATCCTAGAAGGGGCATCTTTGATCTAGCTACTACCTAGGCCAGTATTACGGTTATCCCGGAACCCGGAAAACACCTCACACAATGCTCTGGATACCGATCTATCTCTTTACTTAACGTTGACTTAAAGCTTTACGCTAAGATTCTAGCCACCAGATTGAACCCCCTCCTCCCGATCCTGATTCATCCTGATCAAGTCGGATTTATTACAGGGTGACAGACACCAGACAATACCAGGAGGGCAAAAAATAAAAAATAACAGGATGGGGTGCGCCAAGAGGTGGATCATAAAAGAAATATATATATACAGAGGATGGTGCACCTTGTTAAAAATATTTATTATAAAGTGAAAAAAAAAACACCCCAACACAAAATATATAGCAATAAACCACAAATGCGAAGACACTTATGTGTCTATAATAAATGAAAAATAAAAAAATGTAAATGCACTTGGAATACAAATATAGCTGTCCTCATATAAAAATAAACATGTCTGGCCAGTACACAAATTATATAGTCTAAGATCTTAGTATCAATATGCAGCAAATAGATGGTTTCTTAATCCACAACTGTGTGGAATAGTGGAATAATAAATAATATATTGTTTACAGTCTCACTCACTGGTAAAGTTCTTATAATTGATCTGGATATGCACCTTATTGGATGATATTTGCAAAAGGTCAGAAGAAAGAAAAACTTGATATGACTCAGGCTCCGAATTGTAGAATATAGATAAATGAACATGCAGGCTGTTAGGGAACAGTTTCCCCGTAGATAAGTGCAGCCAAGTGTGGATCTTCAGAGTGCCGAATCTCTAATTATGTTCACTCTGACACGCTGTTTCTCTCATTAGTGGAGAATGGGGTACTGTGTCCCCCGCTGTTAAGACTCCTATTGACGATCTTAGAATGCACCCTAGTGAAGGAACAGATGAAATAATGGTGACACTTAGTATCCCAAACTTCAAGTGAGAAGTAAATGAGAAGACGTCCAGGCTGTTGGGGAACAGATCCCCTGTGGATATTTTACAGCCAAGTATGTTCAGTCTCCAAAACGATATTCGGCTGATTGAGGCTTAACTTGTATATCCTCATATAACTAGGAAGTAGGCCACTTTACCCGCTTGAAGAAAAATGTTCAATGTGAAATGACAATCCATCCAAAAAGTATATGATCCAAGTGAAAATTCAAGACTGTAAAGCATATCAACTGACGTGTTTAGTCAGCACAGAGGCTAACTTTTTCAAAGATAATGAGATAGCACTCCCTTCAGTCTTTTAAAACTCTGTTCAAATGTTAATTGAATTGATTTGTGGAGGGCTGTCGATCTAACTCATTCCATTCATGTTGGAAAAATCCCCTCCCTACTCATGGCACTAGACACCGAAAAAGCATTTGATCACATTTCCTGGCCATTTATATATGGGGTCCTTGGATCGATGAGCTTCTATGGTAAATTTTTGAAGGGTATCTTCACCTTCTATAGATCCCCCTCCGCCACGGTTTCAACTAATGTGCTCACTTCCCTAATCTTTAGTATCTCAAATTGTACACATCACGGATGCCCCTTTTCCCCGCTTATATTTGCACTAGTGATCGAACCCCTAGCTGTCAGGATCCGTGCCAATAAGGCGATCTCTGATTTCCAAATTGGCAAGACAGACCATAAAGTGGCCCTCTACGTGGACAATGTTCTGCTGAGTATTTCTCAACCCATCATGTCCTTGTCTCCTCTCCTTTCTGAACTAGACACTTATGGCCAGGGAATAAAATCAATCCTGACAAAATTGAGATTCTGGACTTTTACATTCCCTAATCAGACAAATTTCTGTTAGAACAACAATTCCCCTTCAATTGGCGACTTCAGAAATTGAAATATTTAGGTGTCTTCTTAACTAAGTTCCCCCACGGTTGCTATATCTGTTTCAGACCCTCCATATTAGAATCCGCCCCTATGTATTCAAATATCTCCAATAAATTACCTGTAACTTTATCTGGGCGAGCAAATGACCACAAGTAGGGTTGTGAGTCCTTCAGAGATCCCCTTGGTGTGATGGCGTTAGAATCCCAAGTTTCAAACGCTATTATCTATCTGCTCATATCGCTCAATGCGTCTTATGGTGCGGCCACGTGGCCTACAGGGTCTGGGTATCTGTTGAGGCTGAAGGTCAGGGTCTACTCTCTCCTGCTACTCTCCTCTGGCTCCCACGGGCTCGCCGTCCCAAGCGAGAACTGACCTTTTCGAGGGTAGCACACTCTTTAGTAATTTGGGACTTCGCATCCAGGCGATATGGTCTCTCTATGTACTCTTCCCCGATTATACCTCTATTTAATTCTACAGAATTCCCTCCGAACTTACTACCCCTCGAATTTTCCGCCTGGCTCTCTCAGGATGTCCATTATTTATATGAAATATCCCGCTCTACCCTCTCTCCACAATTCATTGATATTCAAACAACCATAAGAATCACCTCTAAATACTTCTACCAGTATCTCCAGATCCGAAACTTCCATACTTCTATCAAATCCTCCCTAAGTGCATGCCCACTCACTACGATTGAGGTGATGTGCCTGCGTACGGAATCCACACCAGGCTTAATTTCTACTATATATTCTGAGCTCTCTCACCCATCTGAATCCACTCGGGACCCCCATGAATTAGCATGGGAGCGAGATCTGTGTAACCCCTTGGATGATGAAGACTAGGCTACATACAGCTCAATATGCGTTAAGATCAAAGAAAATGTATTCAGATGGGTGCTGGCATTGGTGCTATGAGGTGGGCACGTACCTCCACATCTGGTGGGAGTGCCCGAAATGCTAATTCAATCCCTGATTTAAATTGACATCCGACTTGACCGTAAATTTTTTCTTCTGCCCCTTGGATTCCCTGCTGCAACTCATCATCAAAATAAACTAGTGCATTACATTTCAGCCACCACATGCCAAATCATCGCGGAATGGCAACAAACTGAGCCTCCCTCGCTCAAGATTATCATCAATCAAAAGTGGCATGTTCACTGCATAATATTTATGACAAGCATTATCAATAACCTCTGATTCATTAAGAAAAGTTAAGCTAAAAATTGAGTACGTTTTCTTACTTAAATTTTCTGGACAAAACCATGTTGCAACGCAAGGGGTGCAAATGAGTTTATTATTTTGCACATAAGGAAAATACTGAAATTTAAAGTTGACTAGGACATGCTTTATCCCAAATATAAATGTGCCATCATATTTTAATTTTACCTCCCCTTCCAATGCAACATGGTTTTGCCTTACTTAAATTTTCTTAACTTTCCTTAATGAATCAGGCCCTACATCTTTGAATAAAGTATAGGACCCTTGGCTGTTCTTCTTTCAAATCCACTTCCCGCTCTCATAGCACAACAAGAACCATTGCTCTCTAATTACCTACCCTCCCTCTCTGCGGTTTCAGCCACGCCACCTACTCCTTTCCTCCAAATATTCTCTCTCCTTTTTCCACCTTTTCGCTCTCATCTCCCTACTTCTTCCTTTTTTTGTTTCTCTCCTTTTATTCACTCTCTCTTCTATTTTCTCCTGTACCAAACACCTTGAAAAACTATAATCTCTTTAATTGGTTAATCCATATTTTCATATGCTGTAGCTTGTTATATCTATGTTGATTTTGTTACCACTGCTGATATATACTAGTTGTTGATGTATCATCTGTTTCTTATGCTGATAACCTTTAATAAATAAATCTTTAAAAAAAAAAAAAAAAGGGGTGTGTATTAAACTGTGCATCTGATAGGGTGTTTTTAGATATTCCAGGAAACCATACACAGGAGGTACAGGATATACTGCATACCCCACAAAGGCTAATCTTGCACTCCTCTGTTATAGAGACAAGTCCATCACAGTCAATAGAAATGTTGTTACAGATATTGGATTCCTTATAGACTAAAGAAGGATAGAACATTGGATTGATGGCTAATGTAGCTCCCGTAATGGTTAAAAAGTGACAGGCAAGATCCAAAAATACCACATTACCCATTAAAACCAGAAGTGGAATTAGGGGTTTATCCTGTGATTGAAAGGCTGCTGCAAGAAGAAATTTTAATTTGCACATCCAGCACAGTTAACAGTCCTATTTTCCAGTGAAAAACAATGGGGGGAGGGGCTACATATTAGTACAAGTTTTAAGGGGTATCCATAAAGTAGTCGAGAGCCAATTCCTTATAGTGCCTGTCACTAACACGCTCCCAGCTGCCGTGACTTTGGGGTGTTTGATATATGAGGTCACACACGATTCTAACCCGCAGTCTCTCTCTACCTATCACACAGGTTATAGAACTACTGAAATGCCCCAAAGAGCGCTCACACTTCAGGTTTGCCACCACCTATTGAATACAGGCAATAGGACCCCAATATACTGTCCCACACTGGCACCCAAGGCTTGTAGCTGCTCACAGACTAGCAAGACCCACACCAGCGAACAAAGGCCTAACTCTTCACACCTCCAGACTGTTACACAAATGTAAATGCAAGCACACACTAAGCTTGTTAATCAAATGTATCAACAAATCACACACTGGCATTCAAAGGGTTAACTTGGTTGAGCTATTTCTTCTTAACAGGCCAATGGATTCGGAGAGTATCAAGGATGCAACATATTAAATTATAAATTTAATATACTCTAACGAATTTATCAATGGATTCATTTGATATAACATATTTACACTGCAGTTATGATTTTAGGCCTTATCCCCCACAATTATGTGATGGGTTAACCCTTATAAATAACTGTAAGTTTTCTCTGTTCACGACAACCCTGACCCCCCAGTCCCTTGTAATCATCTCTAGAGGCTGATAGCGCCACGGCCGTACTCTGAATTGTTGCCTGGCTGCCTGTCTCCATTAGTTCAGTGACAGCTTGCCACTGACAGGACTGTCCTGATTAGCCCCTCCCACTCCTGATTAGCCATACCCCCTCCTGGCTGAGTGGGGCTAATCTGGCAGCCGAGATGTCACTTACAGCCCGAGCATCCTGGCCCTTGCCAGGGCAACCGGGGCGCTCCCTCTTCACTGCCGCCACGCCCAGCAAGCTGTTGTCTGCAGTGCTGGCATGCCCGGGCCCTGGTAATTAGAACCCGCTCCCCCCTCTTGGCGCCCCTGGAGACGGCCCACCTGCTCTCCTGCATCCTGGCTGTTGCTCTGGCAGCCGAGATGTTACTTACAGCCGGAGCATCTTGGCCATTGCCAGGGCAATCGGGGCGCTCCTTCTCCACTGCTGCCGCACCCAGCAAGCTGTTGAACAGCTGGGAGCGAGCGCAGTTAGGTTAATTAACAAACCTCTGGGGGCTAATTAGTGCAGAGATCAGCCTTGCTTCTGATTGGGCAGTAGTATAATTTAAAGCAGGGAGAACTTAGCCTCCCTGCCGGCTATAGCTTCAGTTTACACTATTGCTGACCAGCTCCAGGTCATGCCTGTGTTCTCATTACTCTGATGACCATTTGACCACTGTCTGTTTACCGGCCCTCACCTGTTTTGCCCGTTGCCCTGACCTCTGCCTGTTTATCGGAACTCACCTGTTTTGCCTGTTGCCCTGACCTCTGCCTGATTACCAGACTTTGCTCATTTACCTGTAGCCCTGATCTCTGCCTGTTTACCGGATCTTGCCTGTTTGCCAGTTGCCCTGATCACCACCGGATTACCGGACTGTGGCCAGTATCTAAAATCTATTCTGTCTCCTGGACATCCTCTTACCACCCGCACTACAATCACCAAATATAAGCTCCTACTACTTAGCATTAAGACCCGGGGGGCATCTGAGTACCTGTGAGCAAGACTCGCTCTACGGGAAAGGCGGCTGCTACAAGTGAAGACCCCTACTGCTTGTTCTAGTGGTTTATGTTTGAGACGCTAGCCTTAACAGTGACACCTCCTTAGAAAATGTAGGATCTATGTTTTACATGTATGGGAGTTGTCATAGATAGACGATCACAGGAGAATTATGTGCCGGTTATGCTGTTGTAGATGACCAAGGTGTTATGGAAGCTGAACCCTTTGGCCCACCTCACTCAGTACAAGTAGCTGAACTTGTGGCACTGAGAAGGGCATGTGAGTTGGCAGAGGGTAAATCAACTAATATATACACTGACTCTAGGTACGTTTTTGGGGTAGTGCATGACTTTCGGGTTCTCTGGCGTCTTAGGAATTTTATAACAGCAGCAGGCACACCAGTAGCATACTCACATCACATAAAAGGACTTTGACAGCTATACAACTACCTAAGGAAGTAGCCATTATCAAATGTAAAGTTCACACATACGACAGTGACCTCATATCACATGGTAAGAATTGAGCAGATGAGGCTCCTAAGAGAGCAGCAGGCTCACTCGTAAAAACAAATGCAACCAAATTAAAGACTTTGAAGCTCTCAGTGTACAGAATTTAATAGAAATGCAGGATTTGTGTCCCATATAGGAGAAGGCTGTCTGGAGGTTGAAGGGATGTGGTCAAGAGTCCTTAAGGTAGGCCAGTAGCTTCCAAAGCATATTTTTCAAGTTTAGCAGAGATGGCACATGGTCTGACTCACCTGGGTAAGGAGGGTATGTGAAAATTGGTAAGAGCATATTGGTGTGCAACAGGCTTCTCTTCACAGGCTGGTAAAAAAAAGCAATGTCTTGTCTTACTTGTCTGAAAAAGAATACATCAGAGCTGTCCCACATTCCCCCTAAAGATGGACCTTTTCAGATCATACAAATTGACTTAATCCAATTAATCTAAAGTATGTATTAGTGTGTATCAATAGTTTCTCTAACTGGGTAGAGCAGTGGTTCCCAAACTTTTTCAGTACCCTTAGAGTCTCCATACTTTTTTCAAGGCACCCCTCCAAAATAATTACCGAGCAGTCCTGTTTTATAAGTAGTTGGGTCAAAATAACGTAATAAGTATTTAGGTCAGGATATAAATACTTAGTAAGTTGTTTGTAAAAATAACACACATAAAGCCAAGGGAAAAGAATATTTTTATATATTTTTTTCAATTATATTTCTGTCAAAGAATAATTTACAGCTAATATTAAGAGGAATAAGATCAAACAAAATAAAACAACATGTAAAAATCACACTGTGCCCATTCACAATCACAATGTGCCCTCCTTCATCCATACACACTCTGTGCCCTCCTTCACCCATACAAACTCTGTGCCCTCCTTCATCCACACACACTCTGTGCCCTCCTTCATCCACACACACACTCTGTGCCCCTCTTCATCCACACACACACTCTGTGCCCCTCTTCATCCACACACACTCTGTGCCCCTCTTCATCCACACACACTCTGTGCCCCTCTTCATCCTGACTCTGCCCCCTCCTTCATTCTTTTGCTCCTCCATTGCTGTTTCCTATCATCATTTCCCCTCCCCTTTCTTTACTTATCATACTTGGCCTTCTTTCTTCTATCTTTTCTTCTGTTTTCTTACCAATCCGGTAGCGCCTGGGACCCAGCATCCACCTCTCTTCTGTTGCATCTCACTGAATATGTCGGGCGTGACGTTATTACGCCCGACATTCAGTGATTAGTGAGGAGGGAGGAGGATGCTGGGTTCAAGCGCCACTGGGTCCCGGGCGCCGCCAGATTGGTAAGTATTTTTTTTATTATTTTCTGGCCTCGTTGAGTCAGCGGCATTCCTGTGACAGCGCTGCGGCTCTCTGGGGTGCCGCAGGAACACTTTGGGAACTGCCGGGGTAGAGGCTTATACTACGGTCTTCACTGCTAAAGAAATTGTTCAGGAATTTGTTTGTAGTTTTGGTATCCCCAAACTCTTCCAAAGTGATCGGGGTACACATTTTACTGGGGATGTCTTCCAGCTTATGTGCATGTTCATGGGCATTGATAGTAAGTTGCACACTCCATATAGACTAGTGGGAAAGTAGACAGGGTAAATGGTACTATCAAAAACAATTTGAGTAAAGTGATCGCTGAAACTGGATTGGCGTGGTCAGAAACATGGCCATTAGTTCTTCACAGAATCAGAACCACTCCTTTCAACTTTTAAAATACTCTTTGGCAGACATCTACTTGTTGGTAGATCCCCAAGATGATTTAAAATGTAACAATGAAGTGACAATTCAATATCTCATAAAGATGAGCAAACAGTTGAAACAACAACAAAAGAATATTAAAATACTGTCTCCTCATATGCCAGATAATAACTGTCATCATGTTGAACCTGGGGAATATGTTATGATCCACAATATCTTACACTCAGGTTGTTTAACAGACAGGAGGGAAGGCCCATACCAAGAGTTGATAACTAACACTACATCTTTGAAAGCAGAAGAAAAAGACACTTGGATCCATTCCAACCACTGCATAAAAAGTCAACAATCTGGAGAAGGTGCAAGACAAGGCTGAGGCTGACACTACAACCCCATCACTCGTGAATCTGTTCCATGAGACTTAAAATAGCAGTGAATAACATCTGAGCCAAGCATTCCGCAAGGTCTACTCCATCATCATGGAGTGTCATTGTGTGGATTATGTAGTATATCTAACGCGTAATTGCTATTTTCTGTTGAATTCATGTATCACAATGTGTATACTTTATGTAACCTCTTAAAGTAAGCTTTGCTGACTGACCTAGGTGACCTGTGTCAATAGGAGTCTATTGAAACTAGCCAGATAGATAAGGATCTCGGGGGAGTTGTAAACCATGTAGCCCTCAAAGCAGATCAGAGGTGAGAGATTCTCTGAGGTGCGCAAACATATATCTTAGTGATAATTTACTCTTGAAAGTTCTGTGTCATTTTGGGAATCAATCTGACTTAATGGAAAGTGTAATTCCTAAGGTGGGGGTGAAGAGCCTGTAAGAAGGGTTTAAAATCCTCTGCTTTAGACATTACATTGTGCATTTTCATGAGGGAGTCTATCAAGACTGAAATGTCCTATCTTCTTCCATGTGTTGCCTCACACACATCAAGTCTACTGTCACAGAATTGCAGAGATGGGCGCTAACTGGTATTGGCGCAACTGAACAGGGAGGCGCGGAGTCTAACGTACCCCCGGTATTCCCCACAGACCCCCTGCAGAGGGTACGCAGGTCTCGGTTCTTCAAGACAGTCACAGGTGTAGCGACAGTAGTAGACAGGGGTAGTCAGGTAATCCAGGTCAGAGCCAACCGAGCGGTGCAGTACACAGGGAGGATCCCGAGAGAAGTCAGGTCAAGCCAAATAGTCAAACCAGCTGGGCAGCGAGGTACCAAAACGAAACACAGGAGAGTAGTCACAGGAAGCAGAGTCAGAACCGAATAACACACTGGATCAGAAGTTCAGGAAACGCTGGAGCAGGAGTGAACCAATACTCTGGCACTAGACATGTGTCAGAGGCTGCTTTATATACCCTAAGGTGCATCCTGATTGGGTTAGGGAGATTTTGGCGGTCAGACATGCTGGCTGCCGACAGGTGAGCAGAGATAGCGTCCCGCTGCTAGGCAACAGGACGTGGTTGCTGAGAAGGTGCAGCCGTCCGTCTCCTGCACCAAGTGTCTGTGCAGAGACGGCGCCTGACATCTACCTAGTAAGTAGTACTCTGATTTTATTTCCTATTTTATTTTCTGAAACTCATTTATGCAACATATTGTATGTCTTGTTATTCATTTTTGTAAATAAGCCTTGGAAACATTTTTCAGATTAAATAAATTTAATCTAGTGTATTCTCCATGATTCTTTGTTAATTTACAAAACCCAGGGAGGCTAATGCTATATGTGTAAGTGATTTAAGTGTGAAACATTAATAAGTGGTTTTGATGAACGTAAGGACACCATAATAAATCCTTTATGGTGGCAGAAAAGGTGTATTCATTGCTAAGTGACTAAGGTGATGCCAGTAATGGCCATCTGTTCAGATTGCTGCATCTGGAACAGTCTGGGCGTTCGTGACAGTCAGTTTTTCTGTTTTTGTTTTTCTATTGTTTCTCTCATCCTTATTTTTTCCAGGACAATCTATTTTTGCAACAGTGATCAGGTGATGGAGAGTGGTTCGGGTGATGATATTGATGTGGTGGAGATGAAAGTGAATATGTTGGCATATTGAGTTCAACCTAACACTTTCTTCAATTCAGGTGTAAAGAAAAGATCTGCTAACCTTGGAGCTCTGAGACAGTGTGAGGAGAAATTGTCTGAAGAATAATTTATTTGTAAGTTCTGTGACCGCACAATTGAAGAAAAGTGCATCCAGCAATGTCAGTCTAATAGTAATTTGAACCTGGGCGGAAATCCATTAGATGATTATCATTCATTGGTGGTTAAAGTTTTAAATCACACTGATCGCTGGGTGTTTTTTCACGTGCCTCAGGGACAAAATAATGAAGAACTAGTACCCATTCCACTAAATATCTCTGAAGTTTTTGAATTACAAAGGGGAGACCAAAGAAATGAAGATATAATATTACCAGAGCCCCTATTTTGTCATTTCGCCAATACTCGGTAAACAGGTCTTTGCTGTACCTGAATTTTATGCACGCAAAGAAACTTGAGTATTAAGAAGCTAAACCGAATGATCAGACATTAACTCGCTGCACAAGAGTTGATGAAAGACCCATTGACATAGTAAAAGTACAGTTAACCAATAAAGCTGAGGTGTTGTTACAACTCACCTGTCCTCGCTCCAGTGCAGCAATCCTCTCTCTCTTCCAGGTCTCGGCAGCGCTGTCACATGACAGCACAGGGCGGGGAATTCAAATCTGCTAGCTATGAAAACTCTCCTGACGCCTGGGCAGCGTCAGAGCAACTTCCACTGTTCCCTGACTTGGCGTTTCTGTGTGAATTCCTTGTGTACCAAACCTGCTTGCTGATTTCCCAGACTCTCTGCTCCCGTGTACCAGACCCAGGCTTGCCGACCACGTATTACTCTCTGCTCCAGTGGTTCGTTAGACTCCGCACCACCGCCCGGCCAGTGCTGATCTAGAGTAAGGCAAGTACTCCATATTTTATTACCTACATTACTGCATTGTTGCACACGTTATATAACTGTTACAGTTTGCTTTGACCAAAAAATATGAATACTTCAGGAGACCCTTCTCCTAGGGATTTTCTCCAACACCTGTTAGGAAGAGTAGAAAAGCAGGAAGCTAATCAGGATCAGTTGCTTAAATTTTAACAAGGACTGTCAGCCCGAATAGATACCTTGCAGACAACCTTAGCAGCGTCAGGAATGGCATCAGCCCCTATACAGGCTCCTTCTGTCACCCCCTTACCTGCAGGTGCAGCCTCATCTCTGCGTATTCCTAACCCACCTAAGTTTGATGGGGAACTTAAGTTATGTAGGGGATTTTTAAATAAATGTGCTATACAATTTGAGCTTCTTCCTGGAAATTTCCCATCTGAAAAAGCTAAAGCTGCATATATAATATCCCTCCTGTCTAGTCAGGCCGTAGCTTGGGCATCTCCTCTCTGGGAGAGAGATGATCCCTTACTACACAATTACTCCAATTTTCTTTCTACTTTCAAGAAGGTTTTTGATGAGCCCAGTCGGTTCGCCAACGCAGCTACCAGTATCCTTCGTCTCCGGCAAGGAAGCCTTTCTGTAGGTCAATATGCTGTGCAGTTTAGGACAATGGCCTCAGAGCTCCGGTGGAATAACAAAGCTTCAACAGCTGCTTTTTGGCAAGGTCTTACAGACCGAATTAAGGATGAATTGATTTCCCAAGAACTCCCTACCACTTTGGATGATTTCATTTCCTTATGTATTAAAATTGATCTTTGCTTCAAGGAGCGATCTTTAGAGAAGGAACAATCCCGGCGTGGTCCTTTTGGTCTTGCTCCTAGTTTCCAGACCCCTGTTCAGCCTCCGGAGAAACCAATGCAGCTTGGAAGAACCCGCCTTTCGGCTGAGGAGAGAGAAAGATTCAGGAACCGATTGTGCTTGTACTGTGGCGAGGGGGGTCATCTTTTGGGTACCTGTCCTAAGCGCCCGGGAAACGACAGAACCTAACGTTTAGTAGGGAGGTTTCGTTAGGTCTCTCTCTCCAAATCCTTTCTTCTTTCAACTGCAAAGATTGTCTTATTATTCCCTGTGAAGTAGTGGTAGGTTCCAAGGTCCACCCTGTTTCTGCATTATTGGATTCCGGGGAAGCAAGCAATTTCATTTCTTCGGATACCATCTCCCAATTAGGTATTCCTACTCAGTCCTTAGAGAGGCCCATCTCCCTCACCGCCACTATTTCTTGAGGACACATTCTGTTCAGAACCATACCTTTAACCTTCAGAGTTGGATCGCTACATATTGAGACCATCCCTTTATTTGTGATTCCTAAGGCCATTAACTCCTTGATCCTGGGTCTGCCATGGCTTTGTCTTCACTCTCCTGGGATAGACTGGCATTCTGGTGAGGTCCTTTCCTGGAGTTCTGCTTGCCACAGCAGTTGTTTGACTAAAATAAATCCTAGTTTTTCCAAAATTAATGCTCAACTGGGCAATCCCCAATTATTGCCGATTCATTACCGATTTTTTTCAGATGTCTTCTGTGAACAGGAGGCCACTAAACTTCCACCTCATAGGAGTTGGGACTGTGCTATCAATCTTCAACCTGGTAAACTCATTCCCCGCGGACGTATTTTTCCCTTATCTGTTCCCGAGACCAACGCAGTATCTGAATATATTCAAGAGAATCTGAAGAGAGGATTCATACGAAAATCATCATCTCCAGCAGGGGCAGGTCTCTTCTTTGTAAAAAAAGAAGGATGGGGGCCTTTGCCCTTGTATTGATTACCGTGCCTTCAATTCTATCATGGTGAAGAACAGATATCCCCTACCTTTGATCTCTGAGCTATTTGATCAAATAAAGGGGGCCTCCATTTTTTCCAAGTTGGACCTAAGAGGTGCATACAACCTAATTAGAATAAAGGAAGGAGATGAGTGGAAAACAGCTTTTAATACACGGGATGGACACTTTGAGTACTTGGTAATGCCCTTTGGGCTATGTAATGCTCCTGCTGTTTTCCAGAACTTTATGAATGAGATCTTCCAAGATTTACTCTATCAATTTGTAGTTATCTACCTAGATGACATCCTTATCTTTTCCCTAGGGCTCTCATCTCATCGCAGACATGTAAGAGAAGTACTGAGTAGGCTTCGAAGATATCAACTATTTTGCAAACGCAAAAAATGTGTGTTCGAACTAAAGAGCCTTCCCTCTCTAGGATATATTATACCCGAAACTGGCCTTCAAATGGACCCATCCAAGCTTAAAGCCATCCTGGATTGGCCACAACCATCAGGCCTTAAGGCTACTCAGCGATTTCTAGGGTTCTCTAATTACTATCAAAAGTTTATTAAGGGTTACTCTTCATTAGTAGCTCCCATTACAGCCCTCACTTGTAAATCCGCCAATCCTAAAATCTGGACTCCCGAAGCAGTCCAAGCCTTCAAGGATCTCAAGACCTTATTCTCTACAGCGCCAATTCTTTTTCAACCAGACTGTCAACGGCTCTTTTTCGTAGAGGTGGACGCATCCTCCGTGGGGGTCAGAGCGGTACTATCTCAGAGAGACTCAGGTGGTAAATATCATCCTTGTGGGTTCTTTTGTCGTCGGTTTCTCCCTGCAGAGAAGAATTATGGAATCGGCAATAAGGAGCTCTTGGCGCTCAAATTGGCCCTTTCTGAATGGAGACATTTACTTGAGGGTGCTCAGTTTCCGGTTACAGTATACACCGATCACAAGAACTTACTTTATCTATGGTCTGCACATTGTCTAAAGCCTCGTCAAGCCAGATGGGCCATCTTCTTCTCACGCTTCAATATCAATATTACCTTCCACCCAGGCTCTAAAAATGTCAAAGCGGATGCCCTCTCTTGTTCATTTGATGCTACTGATACCTAAGCCTCAGAGAGAAACAAACCAATCTTGGATACCAACTGTATATTGGCTTTGTCCCCATTGACTGAGAGAAGTTGTCCTCCGGGTAGAACCTTTGTAACTCCACCCCTTCGTGTCAAATTATTGCATTGGGCTCATTCTTCCCTTTTTTCTGGACATGCTGGTATGCAGAATTAATCTCCCGAAAATACTGCTGGCCTACCATACGTAAGGATGTTAAGTCTTTTGTCTCTGCCTGCTCAAGATGTGCCCAGCATAAAATTCCCAGACAAAAGCCGACCGGTCCGCTTATGCCTTTACCTATTCCCGATATTCCATGGTCTCACATTTCAATGGACTTTATCACGGACCTTCCGAGTTCTAAAGGATTCACCGTCATCTGGGTCGTCACTGACCGGTTTTCTAAAGTAGCACATTTTGTTCCTTTGAAGAAACTCCCCTCATATCCTGTCTTAGCGGATCTTTTTATTAAAGAGATTTTTCGACTTCATGGCTGTCCTACACACATAGTATCTAATCGTGGGTCACAATTTGTATCTAACTTCTGGAGAGCCTTTTGCCAGAAACTAGGAAGCAAACTGGATCTTTCATCTGCATATCATACCCAAACTAATGGGTTGACTGAGAGGACTAATCAAGAATTGGAGAAGTTTCTAAGGTTTTACATCTCTGCTAATCAAGATAATTGGGTTGACCTTCTTCCTTGGGCAGGTTTCGCTCACAACTACCATTATCATGAAGCAGCCTCCGATTCCCCCTTGTTTATCTTGTATGGTTCTCATCGCAGGCTACCAGCCTTCTCTTCTCTTCCTCACTCAAAGGTACCAGCGGTGAATTCTCTCTTTCGTAGGTTTTCTACCATCTGGGATCTAGTGAAAACCAGCCTGAGGAGATCCGCTATCCGCGCTAAGAAGGCGTATGACAAGAAGAAGAGAGTAGCTCCTCAATTCATCCCAGGGGACAAGGTGTGACTATCCACTCGTAACATCCATTTGAAAGTTCCTAGCAAGAAATTGGCTCCCAGATTCATCGGGCCTTTTGAAATATCCGAGGTTATCAAGCCGGTGGCTTTTAGATTAAAGCTTCCTTCTTCACTACATATTCCTAGTGTCTTCCATGTTTCTCTCCTTAAACCTGTAATTAACCATCAATTCTCTACTACAGAGAGGCCTCCACCTCCTGTGGTAATTCAAGAACAGTCTGAGTTTGAAGTCAAGCAAATTCTGGATTCCCGTCGTTCAAGAGGAGTTCTGCAGTTTATAGTGAAATGGAAAGGGTATGGCCCCGAAGAACGTTCATGGGTTCCTGTTGCTGATTTACTTGCCCCACGACTTCTGCAAGCTTTTCATAGGAAATTCCCCACCAAGCCGGTATAGGTGTCCGGAGTCCACCTTTTTTGGACGGGGGTACTGTTACAATTCACCTGTCCTCGCTCCAGCGCCGCAATCCTCTCTCTCTTCCGGGTCTTGGCAGCGCTGTCACATGACAGCACAGGGCGGGGAATTCAAATCTGCTAGCCATGAAAACTCTGCTCTGATGCTTGGGCAGCGTCAGATCAACTTCGTCTGTTCCCTGACTTGGCGTTTTTGTGCAGATTCCTTGTGTACCAGACCTGCTTGTTGACTTCCCAGACTCACTGCTCCCGTGTACCAGACCCAGGCTTGCTGACCACGTATTACTCTCTGCTCCAGTGTACCAGATCCAGGCTTGCTGACCACGTATTACTCTCTGCTCCAGTGTACCAGACCCAGGCTTGCTGACCACGTATTACTCTCTGCTCCAGTGTACCAGACCCAGGCTTTGCTGACCACATATATATCTCCACTTCAGTGTACCAGACCCAGGCATGCTGACTACGTATATATCTCCACTCCAGTGTACCAGATCCAGGCTTGCTGGCTACGTATATATCTCCACTCCAGTGTACCAGACCCAGGCTTGCTGACTACGTATATATCTCCACTCCAGTGTACCAGACCTCGGCTATCCTGACCACAGAGTGGTTCATACTTACCTTCCAGTTCCAGTGTGATCGTGAGCTACCTCCTACATCCTTACCTCTAGAGGCAGACCAGTGGACCTGCGATCCTCCGCAGCGAAGCCCATCCCGCCTTGCGGCGGTTCTTGGTGAACACCAGGGGGTTCGTTAGACTCCGCACCACCGGCCGGCCAGAGCTGATCTAGAGTAAGGCAAGTACTCCATATTTTATTACCTACATTACTGCATTGTTGCACACGTTACATAACTGTTACAGGTGTACCATAAACGAGGCTAAGTTAACAGACATAAGAAAGTGTCGGTTGGAAAAGTTCCTCTGGGTTACTGTTTAAACGGTATAAAAGCTGAGCCTTGCCTTAAACAGATGGAAATGCTAGGCATGGGTAACTTTACTAAGACATTGTATAACACTATCACTGACCGTTTTATACCTTATATGCTCCCAGATGATGTATATTACATTTGTACGCAAAGGACTTACATATGGTTAACTCTGAGCTCCAAAGGAATATGTTTTCTAGGAAGATTAGTTCCTGAAATAATGACTATTTTCCATGATAAAATAACTGACATTCACAGAACAATCTCACATACGTATGTACACACACAGTATGAACACAGAGACATAAGAAATATGTTTCCAGGTGAAACATAGCTGCAAATATAATTACAGATTCCACAAGGTTTCAGATCTTGGTTGCAGATCTTGGTTGCATTGGACCCCACCAAAATTACTCGGGGAACCCTAAATTATAAATATATACAGGACCTGGTTAAACTAATTGAAAATATTACGGAGATGTATGATGACACATTCAAGTATACGGCTAAGGAGCTGCAAGCTTATAAGAAGGATATAGTACAAAATAGGTTGGTACTAAATTATCTCACTGCAACCACTGGTGGAGATTGGTAGCTTCTTGGATAAGAAAAGTGTGTATTTTGGCAATATTTTTAATAATGGAGTCAACAGGACAGAGAGAGAGATTGGATGTGAGGAATAAAGCTGAGGGTGAAGTCAAATGTGTCTGTCACGGGCACTAGGAGTTGTGTACCCGAGTTTCACCAGATGGAACTCTGCTAGAGAGGCGGGGTTATGGCACGCACCTCAAAGCAGGCAGGTGAATGATTGGAGCGACACAACAGCAGGAGAGTAGAGATAGTCTGAGGAAGTCAGCGACTTGCAGCTATGGTTAGAGGAAAGTCAGCGACTTGGAGCAGTAAACTGGAGGCTGAAGATAATGTAGACACGAGGAGTGGACGTGGATAGGTGATGGTAGGTAGAGGAGGAGTCAGTGGTCCGCGTACAGCAAGTTGTACCACTGCAGTGATGGGAAGAATAGTACTGGTGCAGGTAGGAAGCAGGGTAGTCGGTGGTCTGCGTATAGCAAGTTGTACCACCGCTGTGATAGGAGGACTTGTCCAGGTGCGGGTAGGTAGCAGGGAAGTCAGTGGTCTGCGTGCAGCAAGTTGTACCACTGCTGTGAGAAGGAATGAGGACTTGTCCAGGTGCAGGAGAGTGAAGTTGAAAGGCAAACTGTGGCTGTATGGAAACAGCGCAAGTAGAGCAATGTCTTGTGAGGCAGAGATGGAAGGCACAATGAATAGTCTGTATAGAGTAGATGCCTTGCAGGGAGGAGAAGCTGGTCACAGCAGATATGCACAATAACGCTAAGTAGTAGCGTGAGGAGATATCGTAGCTTGAGTGAAAGCTTGTCCTAAATAAAGCAATGCAGTAACACAGTCTATATGGGTACTTGTACCCTGTGCAGCAAACAACAATGGATACAACTGGTATGCGAGCAATAGGCAATAGTCAGTAGAGCATACCCAGTTGTGTAGATCTGGAATCAGCTGAGAAGTGAAGCATTGTAGCGGTATGGGAACCGCCGCTGAGTTGAGCAGGGAGCAGCGTGGAAGCTGAAGCACGAGTAGAGCTGGAAGCAGTTTGGAAACTGTACACAGGAGTAGAGCTGGAAGCAGTTTGGAAACTGCACACAGGAGTAGAGCTGGAAGCAGTTTGGAAACTGCACACAGGAGTAGAGCTGGAAGCAGTTTGGAAACTGCACACAGGAGTAGAGCTGGAAGCAGTTTGGAAACTGCACACAGGAGTAGAGCTGGAAGCAGTTTGGAAACTGCACATACCTATAGAAGTTCATTGGGAGTGAGACTTCAAGATCAGGCCACTACCTAAGGCTGCAGGTGCCTTAAGTAGGGAGGGGTGATTGATCCATCAATCACATTAGTGGTCAGGTGTAGTTGTTAAAGGGACCTGCACATGCCCAGTGCGACAGGATGGCGGACGGCCGCGGTTCCACACAGGTGTGAGCGGGAAAGATGGAGAACCACGTACCAGAGTGGAGGCACTCACACTCCGGTGAGTGACAGTACCCCCCCTTTTAAAGGTGGGCACAGAACACTTGGAACCGGGTTTGGCCGGAAATTTGTGGTAGAATTTTTTTAGCAGGGCTGGAGCGTTGAGGTCCTCAGCGCGAATCCAGGAGCATTCTTCTGGACCGAAGCCCTTCCAATGAACGAGAAATCGGAGAGTTCCTCGCAAAATTTTAGCATCCAGGATCTGAGAGATCTCGAACTCCTCTTCTTGATGAATCTGTACTGGTTTAGGTACAGAAGGAGGAGCAGAAAAAACGATTGATAACAAGAGGTTTGAGCAGAGAGACATGGAAGGCATTGGAGATCCGGAGGTTCTTTGGTAATAGTAGCTTGAAGCATACTGGATTTATGACTTACGTGATCTTGTATGGTCCGATGAAGCGTGGCGCAAACTTCATGGACGGAACCTTCAAGCGGATGTTTTTTGTAGAAAGCCATACACGGTCTCCAAGCTTGAGTGGTGGAATGGCTCGCCTCTTTTTATCTGCAAAGAATTTATATCTGGCTGATGCTTTCCTCAGGGATGATCTCACCTGAGTCCAGATGGTTTTAAAGTTTTGACAAAGTCTCTCCACCGCAGGGACTTGGGTGGGAGGGAGGGCAGGAAACTCTGGGAGAGACGGATGGTGACCGTAAACCACGAAAAAAGGAGTTTTTGTTGAAGACTCGTGGTACATGTTATTGTGGGCAAACTCAGCCCACGGGAGTAAATCTACCCAATTATCTTGATTGGCTGAGGAAAAGATTCTTATTAAGGTCTCGAGATCTTGATTGACCCTTTCGGTCTGGCCGTTTGATTGGGGATGGTAAGACAATGATAGAGACAGTCGGATACCCAAGTTTTTACAAAGGGCTCGCCAGAATCTGGAGACGAACTGCACTCCTCTATCGGACACAATCTCGGACGGACAGCCGTGAATTCGAAAAATCTCTTTAATAAAATGGTCAGCCAAGGTAGAAGAAGATGGTAATCCGGTGAGAGGGACGAAGTGAACCATCTTGGAGAATCTATCCACCACTACCCAGATGGTATTACATCTCTTGCTAAGAGGAAGTTCGGTGACAAAGTCCATACTTATGTGGGTCCAAGGTTTGGTAGGGATAGGTAGTGGTTGGAGCAATCCCGCTGGTGTTCTGCGGGAGGACTTAAATTGAGAGCAGATCTCACAAGCGGCCACAAATTCTCTGACATCCTTTCTGATAGAAGGCCACCAATAACTCCGGGAAAGGATCTCAAAAGTCTTTCGTTCACCAGAATGTCCAGAGAAGCGTGAAGAATGGTACCATGACAATATTCTCTTGCGTAGAGATGGCGGAACAAGAGTTCTCCCAAACGGTAGCACATTGGTGGATGAAGTGGCCAAAGTCACACATTTGGGATCCAGTATAGGATGATCGGAAGAATCCAGGATGTCAGAAGGAGGGGCAAATGCCTGAGATAAGGCATCTGCTTTCCTGTTCTTTGCAGCAGGTTTGAACGTTATAATGAGTTTGAAGCGAGAAAAGAAAAGTGACCACCTCGTCTGTCGAGGGTTTAGACATTGGGCTGTTTGTAAATAGAGGAGATTTTTGTGGTCGGTGAAGATGGTTACAGGATAATGAGCCCCCTCCAGTAGATATCTCCACTCCTCCAATGCGACTTTTATTGCCAACAGTTCTTTGTCACCGATGGTGTAGTTATTTTCCGTAGGTAGAAGACCCCGGGAGTAGAAGGCACAAGGATGGAATTTCTGTTGTTCAGATCTTTGGGAGAGAATAGCTCCTAGTCCGACATTGGAGGCGTCCACCTCGAGAAAGAATGGAAGGTTTACGTCAGGCTGCCGAAGAACAGGGGCGGTAGAAAATGCTTCTTTAAGGCTTTGGAAAGCGTGAAGGGCCTTGGAGGACCAGTGTTTAGTATTGGCGCCCTTCTTGGTCAGGGCCACAATAGGAGAAGCAATAGATGAGAAGTTCAGGATAAAACGTCTGTAATAATTCGCAAACCCCAGGAAGCGTTGTATAGCTCTGAGGGTAGTTGGCTGGGGCCAAAGTAGAACGGCATTAACTTTGTCTGGATCCATCTCCAGACCTACTCCGGACACGATGTATCCCAAGAATGGAATTTGGGATAATTCGAAGAAGCATTTTTCTAATTTGCAGAATAGGAGGTTCTTCCGCAGTCTGGAGAGAACTTCTGCCACATGTTGATGGTGGGAGACAAGATCTTGAGAGAAGATTAAAATGTCATCCAGATAGACTACAACGCACACGTATAATAGGTCCCGGAAGATCTCGTTCACGAATCCTTGGAAGACAGCTGGGGCATTACACAGTCCAAAGGGCATAACTAGGTATTCGTAATGCCCATCCCTGGTGTTGAATGCTGTCTTCCATTCGTCGCCTGACTTGATCCGGATTAGGTTGTAAGCGCCACGGAGATCAAGTTTGGTAAAAATCCGAGCACCTTTTATACAATCAAAGAGTTCGGTGATAAGAGGAATCGGGTACCGATTTTTTACGGTTATGGCATTGAGCCCCCGATAATCAATGCAGGGTCTTAAGGTCCCATCTTTCTTTTTCACGAAAAAGAAGCCCGCTCCAGCGGGAGAGCTGGAAGGTCGAATGAATCCGCGATGAAGGTTGTCCTTGATATACTCTGACAAAGCCTGTGTCTCTGGTAGCGAGAGAGGGTATACACGGCCCCTAGGAGGGTTTTTGCCAGGTAGTAAATCTATGGGAGAATCCCATGCCCGATGAGGTGGCAGGCGTTCAGATTGCGCCTTATCGAACACGTCAGCGAATGGGGCATACTTTGGAGGAAGGCCCAGAGGACCAGGTGTTATAGATGTTCTGTTGATTTTGAGTGGTACCACTCGGGTTAGGCATCTATGATGAAAATCCGGGCCCCAGGATGTGACTTGGGGAGTACTCCAATCAACTTGTGGTGAATGAAGCTGAAGCCATGGAAGGCAAGAACGATGGGACTAGTAGTAGCAGGAAGGACCAGCAAAGAGATTTTCTCTCGGTGTAAGGCTCCAATTTGAAGGGTCAAAGGAGTCGTACAGTGGGTGATAAGTCCATTAATGATGCGAGAGCCGTCTATAGCGATGACCACTATGGCGGTTTTTAACGGGGCCACTGGTAGGGACCACTGGTTAACAAGAGCACTGGAGATAAAGTTGCCGACAGCGCCGGAATCCAGAAGTGCTTGAGAGATAAAAGATTTGGTGGCTGAGAAGATGGTAACATCAAATGCACACACTTTGGAATCCATAGAAGATGGAGAGGAGTCCAGGGACCCTAACCTTACCTCTCCAGAACTGGTTAGGGCCTGGCATTTCCCGACTTCTTAGGACATGAGTTCAGGCTGTGAGTAGGGTCAGCACAATAGATGCAGAGTCTATTTTGTATTCGTCGATCCCTCTCTCTAGATGTTAACTTAGAACGTCCTACCTCCATGGGTTCCACTGGAGGGGGAAGGTGACGAACTTGAGGAGATGGGCGAGTGAACCCCTTAGAGGTGCTTGTTCTTTCAGACTCCCTCTCACGGAATCTCATGTCTACCCTATGACATAGGGAAATTAGATCGTCCAAGGAGGAGGGTAACTCTTGTGTGGTCAGTGCGTCTTTCATCTTATCCGTCAGACCCTGCCAGAAGGCAGCTATCAGGGCCTCGGTGTTCCACTGTAGTTCAGAGGCGAGTATCCGAAACTGAATGACGTACTGGGCCACAGAGTGTGATCCTTGGCGTAGTCGGAGAATGCTGGAAGCCGCAGAGACAATGCGGCCAGGTTCATCAAAAATTTCGCAGAACGTGGAAATGAATAGTGCACTATCCTCCAATAGGGGGTAATTTCTCTCCCACAGAGGGGAGGCCCACGCAAGAGCCTGTCCGGAAAACAGAGAAATGAGGTAGGCAATCTTGGCACGGTGAGTGGAAAAATGGTGAGGTTGAAGCTCGAAATGGAGAGAGCACTGATTCAAAAAACCTCTACACGTCTTGGGATCCCCATCATATTTTGAGGGAGTAGGCAGGTGTAGCGTGGAAGCAGTAGACACCTGGGATGGCACTGGGGAAGGAGAAGGCGCTTGAGGTTCAACAGTCGCTGAAACAGTTTGTAGAGGAACTCCTCGGGTGGCCAGAGTCTGGAAACACTGGAACAGATGTTGCTGCCGAACATCCTGTTGTTCTACCTGAGTGATCAGATGCTGCAGCATCTCCTTAGCTGTTGGTTCCAATCCTGGGTCTGTCATGGCCTGATCTTACTGTCACGGGCACTAGGAGTTGCGTACCCGAGTTTCACCAGATGGAACTCTGCTAGAGAGGCGGGGTTATGGCATGCACCTCAAAGCAGGCAGGTGAATGATTGGAGCGACACAACAGCAGGAGAGTAGAGATAGTCTGAGGAAGTCAGCGACTTGCAGCTATGGTTAGAGGAAAGTCAGCGACTTGGAGCAGTAAACTGGAGGCTGAAGATAATGTAGACACGAGGAGTGGACGTGGATAGGCGATGGTAGGTAGAGGAGGAGTCAGTGGTCTGCGTACAGCAAGTTGTACCACTGCAGTGATGAGAAGAATAGTACTGGTGCAGGTAGGAAGCAGGGTAGTCGGTGGTCTGCGTTCAGCAAGTTGTACCACCGCTATGGTGAGGAGTCTGGTCCAGGTGTAGGTAGGTAATAGGAGAGTCAGTGGTCTGCGTATAGCAAGTTGTACCACCGCTGTGATAGGAGGACTTGTCCAGGTGCGGGTAGGTAGCAGGGAAGTCAGTGGTCTGCGTGCAGCAAGTTGTACCACTGCTGTGAGAAGGAATGAGGACTTGTCCAGGTGCAGGAGAGTGAAGTTGAAAGGCAAACTGTGGCTGTATGGAAACAGCGCGAGTAGAGCAATGTCTTGTGAGGCAGAGATGGAAGGCACAATGAATAGTCTGTATAGAGTAGATGCCTTGCAGGGAGGAGAAGCTGGTCACAGTAGATATGCACAATAACGCTAAGTAGTAGCGTAAAGAGATATCGTAGCTTGAGTGAAAGCTTGTCCTAAATGAAGCAATGCAGTAACACAGTCTATATGGGTACTTGTACCCTGTGCAGCAAACAACAATGGATACAACTGGTATGCGAGCAATAGGCAAAAGTCAATAGTCAGTAGAGCATACCCAGTTGTGTAGATCCGGAATCAGCTGAGAAGTGAAGCGTTGTAGCGGTATGGGAACCGCTGCTGAGTTGAGCAGGGAGCAGCGTGGAAGCTGAAGCACGAGTAGAGCTGGAAGCAGTTTGGAAACTGTACACACGAGTAGAGCTGGAAGCAGTTTGGAAACTGCACACAGGAGTAGAGCTGGAAGCAGTTTGGAAACTGTACACACGAGTAGAGCTGGAAGCAGTTTGGAAACTGCACACAGGAGTAGAGCTGGAAGCAGTTTGGAAACTGCACACAGGAGTAGAGCTGGAAGCAGTTTGGAAACTGCACACAGGAGTAGAGCTGGAAGCAGTTTGGAAACTGCACACAGGAGTAGAGCTGGAAGCAGTTTGGAAACTGCACATACCTATAGAAGTTCACTGGGAGTGAGACTTCAAGATCAGGCCACTACCTAAGGCTGCAGGTGCCTTAAGTAGGGAGGGGTGATTGATCCATCAATCACATTAGTGGTCAGGTGTAGTTGTTAAAGGGACCTGCGCATGCCCAGTGCGACAGGATGGCGGATGGCCGCGGTTTCACACAGGTGTGAGCGGGAAAGATGGAGAACCACGTACCAGAGTGGAGGCACTCACACTCCGATGAGTGACAGTGTCACCGAAGTAGGAGGCTTAGGAGGAGGAAATTGTGGTGTTATTGATGGTGAAGGAGATTTAAGGGGAGGAGGGAAGATTATAAGCTCTGTTTTGGACATGCTGAGTATTTAGTAGCATTGGGACATCCATGTGAAGATAGAGAGACAGTACAGAATGGGAAACGTTAAGGGAATAAAATGTAGATTTGGGTGTCATCAGCATGGAGTTGAAACTGGAGATTGAATAGGTTCCCCAAGAGAAAAAAACCTCATCGAAAAAACAGAGGTTTTCTGAGCTGCAGTGCAGTGTGCCTTCCCCAGTGAGCTGATTGGAAGACTTCACTTTTTTAAACCCTCACTTGTCAAGCACACCTTTCCAGTGATAAATTTAAGGATGATGATTATTATTATTATTATCTTTTATTTGTGAGGCACCACAAAGGGTCCACAGCACCATACATAGATCAAGGGAAAACAGTACAGGGTAACGATACATGGCATACAGGGTAGCACAGAGCACAGTGCAGTGCAAACAAAGTGCAAAAAGTATAAATAATTACCAGATAGGCAGAGAAAGGTGCACAGGGCAAAGAGGAAGAGGTGACTTCCAGTGTACATGTAGAAGGGAAGTGAAGGAGGAAAGTGGGGAGGGAAAAAGGGGTTACGCCAGTAACCAGTAGAGTGGGGCACAACTTACAGGATCAAGGCAGAGATAGAGAAGATGAGGCACTAGAGTAAAAAGATGGGGGCAGGAGTCAAGTGAAGAAATGGGAAGAGGCGGAGAGCTAAAGGTAGACAGGAGGACAAGGACACGAGGGCCCTGCTCAAGGGAGCTTACAATCTAAAGGTGAGGGAGGACTGACAGGACAGGAAACACAGAGTAGTAAGAGAGTGGTGAGGGACAAGACACTGAGGGAAAGGATGCACAGAAGTAAGAAGGAGGGGGAGAGGTATAGAGTGGATAGTATACAAAAATAGAGAAGAGGGTTGTAAGAGGGCAGGGTTAGTCGAAGGAAGGGTAGGCTAGTCTGAACAGATGGGTTTTGAGCATTTAAAGTTTGACAACATAGGTGACAGCCTAATAGAACGGGGAAGATTGCTTCAAAAAAGGGGGCAGCAGGGAGAAGTCATGAACATGGGAATGAGAGGTAACCAGATGGGAGGTGAGACATCGGTCGTTGGAAGACCGCAGTGGGCAAGAAGGCGTATGAGTGAAGATGAGGTTGGACAGATATGGAGCAGTGGAGTTAGAGAAGGCTTTATAGGTAAGGGTGAGGAGTTTGAAGTGGATTCTGAAGCAGAGAGGGAGCCACTGTAGAGCTTGACAGAAAATGGAGGCAGAAGAGGACCGGTGGAAGAGGTAAATAAGTCAGGCTGCAGCATTACTTATGGACTGAAGAGGAGCGTAAGGGGGAGGCCAAAGTGGAAGATGATCAGAGAGTGGATGAGAGTTTTGGTGGCCTTGTAGGAGAGGAAAGGCCTGATCCAGGCTATATTTCGTAGATGAAAGCAGCAGGATTGGGCAAGGGATTGAATGTGAGGGATGAAGGAGAAAGAGGAGTCAAGGGTGACCCCCAGGCATTAAACTTGGGGTGAAGAGATTATTATTATTTCCATTTATTTATATAGCTCCACTAATTCCACAGCGCTGTACAGAGATCTCACTCACATCAGTCTCTGCCCCATTGGGGCTTACAGTCTAAATTCCCATCAAAGCCCCGGTCAGGATTTGATGGGTGATGGAATCACGCTGCGGGAGAGATGAGAAAACCAAGCCTCATTTTCGTTTCGGTGCAGGATATAAAAACTGCCCAATTACATCTATGGAATCATACTAGCCTTGAAAAAGACTCAGAGAGAGTTGAAACGCGTTGGAAGCAGCGGGGACCTTACTGGATGGAGAATACAATCGGACTTTTTAAATCAATGCCTGCTTTCTACCAATATCTGGTACGAGTTCCTGTTATATATGTATGAGGATTGTTTTACAACTTGTTTTTAAAAAATGTTATATTGTTTTTATATTGTTTTGAATATTTTCATAAGAAGTAAAAAAAAGTGTTGCACTAGATTCTTCCTGTTTTTGCTTTTTATACACTCTGTGGAGAACAAAGCGATATTTAAATGAAGGGAGGAGGAAATAGAGTATGGTATACATCTGAAGGCTAACTGAAAGTGGAAACACTGTAAGCATATGCCCATTGGGGTCAAGGTGTCACAGAAGATTCACAGATCCGCTGTTTGTTTGTTTTGGCGTTTGTTACATCATTTAACCACATGGTGTTGGAATATAGCCTTCATGGTTAAATACTGGGGACATTGTGTGATTGAAACATGTTACACTATGTGATGTTCTTTTGAGTTTTAGCTAAAGGAACATGTTTGCTGACAGTCGATACACTAAATAAAAGTACCTTATATCTGCTACATTTAAAGATTGGCGCCTAATGTATGTACACCGTTGTTGTGTTTGATACTGCTGTTAATTGTAGAAAAGAGGGAACCCTTTTCAAGTGTGTACATATTGGGAGGCAGATCTCAGGAGCGCTGATAGTACTCAATCGACATTGAAATAACCTACCATGGGTTTTTATATGGATAGGGCTGCTACAGTTGTGATAACCCACCATTTTCATGAAGGGGATCCATCATATGCTCAATATTAAACCTGTGCGCTGCTAAAAAACCTGCATAATCTGTTTACTCTGAGAGTTCTGATGGCTTTATTGCACTGTATTATAAAGAAAAATGCTCAAATATTAAATAGTCATATCATCATTTATTTATATAGCGCCACTGATTCCGCAGCGCTGTGCAGAGAACTCATTCACATCAGTCTCTGCCCCATTGGAGCTTACAATTCCCTAATACACACACAGGCAGACAGAGAGAGAGAGAGAGACTAGGGTCAATTTTGATAGCAGCCAATTAACCTACTAGTATGTTTTGGAGTGTGAGAGGAAACCGGAGCACCAGGAGGAAACCCACGCAAACACAGGGAGAAAAAGGGAGCAGGTGGAGGGGGGAGAAGACAGAAGTAAGGAACGGAATTCCTCACTGGAGGTAGGGCTGAAGGAGCACATAGGAAGATGGTTGGAGGGCAGTGGGCAGGGGGTGAGGCTGGGGGGGTGTAAGAAATGTTGGAGGAAGAGATTTCAGTTCGGATGGCTGCGATTTTGGTGGAGAAGAATGTAGCAAAGTCAGAAGCAGAGATGGAGAGTGGGAAGAGGGGAGGTAGAGGGAAAAGTAAGAAATTGTAAGCAGCGAAGAGGCGGCAGGGGTTGGAAGACTGGGAAATAATGAGAGATTTATAGTAGGATTGTTTGGTTAGGGAAAAGGCAGAGAAGTAGGGGTGGATGAACTTGAAGTGGAGAAAGTCCGCCAGGGAACAAGATTTCCTCCAGTAGCGTTCCGTAGTGCATGAACAAAGTTTGAGGAAACTTGTGAATTTAGAGTGCCAGGGTTGGGGGTTGGAACAGCGGAGAAAAACGGTAGTGGCAGGGCAGACAAAGTCAAGGGCAGAACTGAAGCTGGTTATAGAGGCAGGTAGCCAGTTTGGGACAGGTGAGATTGGCTAGGGAGGAGAGAAGAGTTTCAATGGAGATGGAAAAGACTGCAGGATGATATCTACTTAACCCCCATCTCCTCCCTTTAGCTTGCCTCCCTTCTCTCCTCTTGCCTCAACTGGCTCCTCTTGTGCCTGGTCTGTTTACCCTCCTTTAGGATGTAAGCTCGTATGAGCAGGGCCCCCTCCCCTCCTGTCTCCATACCTGTTCTTCCACTCCGTCTTTACTGCATATGACTAGCCGGAGTTTCTGAAGTATTGGTACTTTTTGTTCATTGTTCTGTATGGTTTCACCCTGTATAGTCTACTGTTAGTACTATGTGCGGCGCTGCGGATACCTTGTGGCGCCTAACAAATAAATGATAATAATAATAATAATAATATGAGAATGATTAATGACAAAACAAAAAAATTTCCAGATGAAATATGTTTATTACCATAGTCTTAATGCCTACTGTACTTAAAATAAATTTTTACTGATTGCAAACACATTGTAGCATACAAACCCAGCCATCATCACTAGTAATCGGCACTTAGACTAGACCTGTACCTGGAGCAAGAGATAACAAGTTGAATAATAAGTATCTTGGAGATGCCTAGATCTTGAAGCAGACACAGCTGCTTGGCAAGGTCTTACTGTACATGGACTACCAGCATACGCCCATTAACCTCCCCGTTCCGCCCCTGAACATGTAGCCTATAGTAAGTGTTCTTTGCGCACAAATATTAATACGATGCTACTGCGTTCTGTGGCGTATAGTCCGGTACTGGTCATGCATAGAGTAATTGTGCGGATTATACGCAGCAAAACACCAGTTACGCTCTTTAATGAATGAGGCCCTGTATGTCACCAATAGTGTGCAAGCTCTGGGGTAGAGCAAGGTGTGTATTGAAGGTGTCTAACTATATTGCTGCATACTGTAATTCACCATTAGAGTGTAAGTTCTGTTAGAGAACAGGGAGTGTACAGAGGTGTCTGGCTGTATAGATTCACATTGGATGTCACAATTAGAGTTTAAACTTAGGGATTAGAGAGGGAAAAGGAACAACACTGGTGACTGGCTGCTAATGCCAACCTTCAGCTCTCGATGTCTCTGCAGTCTAGAAGGTTACCCTGTGACGTCAGCGTAAAGATGACATACCCCACCCTCCGCAGCAGTGCCGGCTGACGTCACTTCCGGAAGCTCCGGCTCTTCATTCTCTTTAGTGTTTGCCGTGTCCCTCTCATCCTCCGGTCTCCCGGTACCGACCCCCGCCCTGAATGGATTAGAAACCTCTTTCAACGCAGTGCCTGGACACAGCGGGACGGACAGCGAGTGAAGGTGAGAGAGGAAGCCGCTCCACCACCTACACCAGCCGGCTTTGCCTTGCAGGAAACACCGAGACGACGCGCTGTCCGCTAGGCCGTGATACCTTGAGAGGTTGATGTAGCTGTACTCTGTGTCCCGCCTGGCCCCCCCTCATTCCCTATCTGTGTATAATCGCATCCACACACTGATTTACAGAAGCTTGCACTCTGATCCTTTAGCCATACTCTGTATATATGTCATGCCGGAGCTCCCTCTATATTTACTGTGCTCCGCTAATTGCCCACTTATGTATAATCGCATACCTGATCGGTGGAGCTTGTACTCCAATCCCACTCAGCATTAGTCTGTGTTTGCATTTCCTGTTGGGAGGCCCACTCATTCTCCACCTGTATATAATCATTTCCACTCGCTGACCACAGAAGCTTGCATTCTGCTCCAGCTCTAGTAGCAGTCAAATATTTTTTTCCTTGTTCCTGATCTGGATTATAACATGTTATTGACTACTAAGATTCTCCATGATGGTCAAATTTGCTTCACAGTTATGATATGTCATAATATTCTCCTCAGAACAACCCCAATCCTGTCAAACAGCCCCTTCTCCATTACTCTCCATTTTTCACCTTCCCCACACTAAATGATTCTACAGTTATGCAGTGTTTTATTTCAGCCAGAAATATCGCTTAACATTGAAGCTGAAAATGTAAATCTTGGCATTTTTACATAAGTTATCACTGCCTTCAAAGATTTTTGGCATAGGGTCTCCCTAACGAGTGTTGTTCCCATACCAATGCTTGGATTTGGAGATGAGCCCCTATAGACAAATTCAGTTGGTATAGTCTCCCCATTTTATTATGATGGGCTGCATGCTGAACAACTTGTACTCAGAGTTTGGTTAATTTTTTTTACCTGTCATTTAAAGTGAAATTTCTATCTTGGGACTTGTAGTTCCACAACAACTGGGGAAGGGGAGGGGGGGGGGGGGGCACGTGTTGTCTGTTACTGATATAGAGTATTCAGGAATATATAGATAGATTTGTCACTTAAGAGGTAACTACATTGAAGACTAAACATTGAGTCTTGGGTACAGTTATGAAAGATAAAATAATGTACTTGGCTCTGCTTTCCTGATCCTCTGTTTGATCGGTCCCACAATAGCTATAATGCTCAGAGCAGGAGATCCTCTCTCCTCTTGAATGTTACCCAATTCCTAGTCTTCTCTCTGTCAAGTTTTCTTTGGGATAAGTTAGGGAATAGAGACTTTACAACACTGCTAGAAATAACAAAAACGCTCATCCTAGCAGGGAAGGGTCTCATTCTCATAGCGATGGTGCTAATTGTTTTAGTTGACCCTCAGAACTTTGTCTGCTAATGATGGTTACACACTGTTAAATCCCAGAGTATATTTACCAAAGCTACACAATTGTGTAAATCTATGCACACAATAATTTAATTTGAGGTTTTCCAGTATAATGTTCTAGCCTGAAATTGAAAAGTTCATCTAGTTTAACAATGTCATGCTGTACCTGGGATCTATCTGTCAGTCATAATCGGGCACACACTATATTGGTATTGTGATATAAAGCTATATTTGGTTAATTGCCCAATTTTGCTGCTAATATTGTAACATATGGCTAGCTGGACAATTCTATCTGGGGGGTTTCCTTCCATCAAATTGCTAAATAATTGAGATGTGTGAGTGATAACGGATTCAATACAATTACATTTAGGCCAGTCCATGATCTGTTTTAAACAGTTTGAATTGTGTTTTGTAATGAAAGTGGCAATCTTCCAGCTGTCCTATAATTCACATGCGCTGTAAATGTCTTTCTGCTCTATAATTTGTATGAAGTTGTGATTTGTTTTATATTTTAAGATGTAGGTGGTTATTGGGATCGCAGCCTGGCCAAGATTACTGTACACACAGGCTGATTGCTAACTTATGTCTACTGCCTTTTGATCATGTTGGCTAATATTTCTGCCCTGAGCAGAAGCACAATTAGTGGTAACTACAACTCTCCTGTACCCGTAGTTATTGCTGGAATGGGACAACTTGGGTGTTATTGCTGGAGGAATGCAGGACCTGGGTTAATGAGTAGACGTGAGCATAAACTATATAATACTCTGTTCTGATACTTGCCAGAGCAGAGGAAACCCAACCTGGTCATCCTCTTAGAGAAACAAGCATAATCCAATAACTGACCTACCCAAAGGGATGCTATATATAATGTGAGAGGGGAATGGGGCTATTCAGGTGCATATATACACCCCCCTGTAACATTACAAAGAAATTCCCTAGCTACATATGCTCTATAAGCTGCTTTTCATGCAGTCTGGACAGGGGGATGGTAATATAGGCCTGTGCTGTTATCTTACTGAAGCTTTGTCATTGAATGTAATATTGGTTTTTTTCCTTTGTGCAGATTTTTTCTATCCCCAATCTGCACTGAACACGGTTACCTGCAAGCATATAGGTCTGATGGAAAGTAATATGTCTCAAATTCAGAATACACCTGCCGCCCTCTCAGGGAGTCAACTCCTGAACAAGAACCAGCACTCTGTCCTCCCACAGACTCTGAGTATCCCTTCCACTGCCAGCTCGCTGCCCTCAGAACATGCAGGAAGACCATACCAAAACTCTGCTTTACCGCCCCCATCTATGACATCTGGCAGTGCAGCCGCAGGTAATGCCATAGTGCCCACTGAGTTTGTCCGCTCCATCCTGTTAGTCTATTCTAAGATAGTGTGAATGGGGGAAATCTTCATTTTTACAATGTAAATCTGAGGTCCTTGTTCTGCATCTCTGTATGCTACATAATCTGGCTCTTGCAGGTCCCGGTTACACATGCTCAGTGATTACTCTCGCAATGATACCTGATTTTGTTTTTCTCTTAGTGTCTTCTAACATGGCAAACCCCAAAGAGAAAACCCCGATGTGTCTAGTGAATGAGTTAGCCCGTTTCAATAAAGTCCAGCCAGAGTACAAGCTGCTTAGTGAACAAGGTCCAGCTCATTCAAAGGTATGGCTTATTCTTGGGTTTTTATATGGATAGGGCTGCTACAGTCGTGGTAACCCACCATTTTCATGAAGGGGATCCATCATATGCTCAATATTACACCTGTGTGCTGCTAAAAACCTGCATAATCTGTTTACGCTGAGAGTTCTGATGGCTTAATTGCACTGTATTATAAAGAAAAATGCTCAAATATTAAATAGTCATATCATCATCATTTATTTATATAGCGCCACTGATTCCACAGCACTGTACAGAGAACTCATTCACATCAGTCCCTGTCCCATTGGAGCTTTGTCTAAATTCCCTAACATACCCACACAGGCAGAGAGACAGACTAGGGTAAATTTTGATAGCAGCCAATTAACCTACTAGTATGTTTTTGGAGTGTGGGAGGAAACCGGAGCATCCGGAGGAAACCCACGCATACAAACTCCTCACAGATAATGCTCTTGAATTGCATTATATTCAGTTTATCTGAGCCCGGATAACTGAGCGTATAGAGCTGTAAAAAGCTCTTGAAGAAACACAATAGGTGGTCACACGCTTAACACAATCCAAATTTATAAAATTAGTAGTTGCTAAGGCAAGACATGACAGCCATCTGAAAGCCCTTATGTCTGGTGAAGCAAGTGTTACCTACACTGGAGATCATGTAATTTCCAAAATTCAAAGGTTTTATACTAACTGCAGGGGCAAGAGTTTCCTGGATTTTCTCTTTCCTGCATGTTCTGCATTAGATATAGTATATTTGTGGAATTATAGCATACAGATAATCCATGTATTATTCATTTATTAAAATATCTTAAAATATAAATGACAGTATTTCCTAATTTTATACCTATGTGTAATGTTCCTTCTGCTATTATATTGAGTCTGAGCACACAGCAGTATGGAGTGACTTGATTCTACTTATATAGGTGTAATATAAGTACAAGAAGATTCATATTTAAGGAGAACTCTTGTCTCCCACTTCCCAGGTGATACCACTAGGACGCTGGCAGGATTACAGCCTTCTTGAGAGAGTGGGAGAAGATCGCCCAAAACAAGTGGGTATTTATTTATTCTACTTGTGCTCTATAAAGTGCTTTGAGGTCTTTTGGGCTTTGAGTCCCCTCCCCTCTTTTCAAGAATCTGCAAATGGACAGTAACATGTTACTCCCTTACTGATGGGTGAAATCATTCAATGTCTTACAAGTCTCCCTGCAAGAAAGATGCAATGTCCAGCGATTATGCTTCATTTTCAACACTACCCCTAAACCCTGCCAGATCCTCCCTCCTCTTTCCAGGCTCCCCAGTAGTTGTGCACTTAAGGTGTTTTTCATGTTGGCTTAATTTGGGAATGAAATTAGGTAAAATAGACGGCATGAATTTGTTGTGTAACCTTTGTAATAGACACTTAAAGGAATAATTTCACAGGTTATCCAAGCATGCAAGTTACTTGTATGTTGTCATATCTTGCAATTTTTTTCCAGTGGAATGTGAATGAAGTATGGTAGTTAAATGCACAAATTCTAACCTACCACTTGCTTCCTTCATATTGATATAGTGGAACATGATCATTTTCCTATGTTTCTCAACCTCTTAAAGTCCACCAAGATGTCTAATCATTGGCTAGATTAATTTCTTGAAGTATCTCTTTTGTCATTGCCTTGAGCACATGCAGTCTTTGCCTGGCCCCACTGCGGCTTCACACACCCTGTATCAATGTAAATAGCCATACTTGCTACTCTGTTGAAAACACTGATGTTGGTCAGATGACACGGATATATAAATGTCTGCATATCTCCCCACTCACTGAAGGAAGAGATTCTGCAGGAAAGGGATGTAACTAACAATTAGACAGATTATAGGTCCATTTTGCATATGTAAATAAGTCATTTAGTGCTATGACTTTACTGTCAATGATATGAAATTTACACTCTGGGTCTGATTCCTATTAGGGCGTACGTCCATTTGCGTAGCGTATCTTAGGTGAAACAGCTCTACACATGCTCAGAAACGGACCTTGCGCTGATAAACGCAATTGCATGTAGTTCACGTCTGAATGCAAAGGCACTTTCTATTGCCTGCAACTTAAAGGGTGGAACAGGAGAGGAAAGGTGAGGTCTAAAGTTGGCCATGTATAGTAAGGGTGCGCTAATGCGGCTGATTCAACTCCAGCGTTTATCGCAGTTACTCTGTTTCAGCCATATCATTTGCCTCAGCTACAGGGCAGGTGAAAGTGCCAACTGATAGTAAAAACTGACGTGGCATAGTCTGTGATACATGTCACTAACTAGCGCAGATTGTGTATGCATCAAAGACTATAAAATGCATTGTGTTTACAGTATGTATTGAAAGCATCTTGATTTATGTAAGGAATTGAAAAAAATGTTTCTTTGAATAAACATTTATATTGATTATATGGTAAATAGTTCATTTATTTTAGTATAGTATAGACTATTTTTTGTATGCTTTCTGATATGACCATGTGTGTATACTGCAGTCTTTCTGTCTACATAAAGCAAGTACCATTTAGGCAGAGCGTACTTACGCCCATATTGAAAAGAATCTTGAGATCTGCTTTGATTTGAGTGCGGTCAGAGCTACGCACCTTAGTCCTGCGCTGCTTTTTTTTATTTCTTTTTGTCGTAAAAACATGAATCCCTCAGTGTGCATATATAAAACGATCTGCTATTATGTGCTTACTTGTTCTGTGGAACTAATTTAGTCGACTACCCAAGCAGAATTTGTGCGGTTATGTAAAAGAAAGCGGCTGTTTGGGGGGAAAAAATATGGCGTAAATTTAGAAATTAAGTGTCAACCTGTTTGAAAAATACTTTACAGTTTTCTATAGATGAGGGTCTAGAAAGACTGACCGTTTCCATGTTTGTGTTTTTCAACAAACTTGCATTGTGTTTTTGTTTTTAGGTTTTTTTTTAAGTAAAGTAAAAGCTGTGTCTTATTTTTTTCCCTAGTTCACTTGCTTATTGCTTACATAATTGCCTTGTTTTATTTCTTTTGCTGTGGTTTTCACTGTATTTACTATGTTGTTCGGCCTTTGATGCATCCCAGGTAAAATTATATTTCTCTTTCCTTCCATTGGGGGACACTGCGATATAATGGGGTATATAGTAGTGGGTGTGGAGTTTAGGCACTTATCAACTTCTTTGATCTCTACTCCCCTCCTCTACTATGCCCCTCCTCTGCTGTGGGTAACTCGTTTTTTTTTTAAGTGCCTTAGGAGTTAGGTCACTTGGGTATAGGCTCCCACCTATACCTAGTTTAGTTTAGGTAATTACATGTTTTTATTTTACATTTTTACTTTTTTCCTTAAGGAGCCTCACAGGGATTGATCCAAGGACCCAGCGGGGTGAACAGGCCGGCGGCTTCCTTCACTCTGGGTCCCTGCGAAAGGTAAGGAGCGGCTGCTGCCTACTTGCCTTCCACCTCTTGCCAGCGGTCCATCCCCTAGAGACGAGCATTTAGCAGGATAGCTTTAAATCATTTTGCCGTTACGGCTTTAGGTGCCCCACATAGGTTTGTCCGTTTAAATAGGACCGGGGCACAGCGTTAAATGTCGCACGGGGGAGATGCAGGGATCCATATCCCCCCGCCGATGGACCAGTTGGCAAGCTCCCCCTCCCCCTAGACAACAAGCATCGGGGGTATAGTGCGCTCCGCTCTCCACGAGGAGACAGCGCTACCCGAGGGGGACAGCACACACGCGGCCTGGGCTCTGTAAATACAGCGTGTGTGCCGGAAATAGCCGACAGCCATACATTAAATATGCGCTGATCGGGACAAAGAGAAGCGGCCATTTTGGGGGCGGATCCGGAGGAGGAACTTCCTTCCACCCCCAGCTTCCTGTTTCCTGCACGGTGATCGCCATATTGGATTCATTCATCGTCCAGCTGCACGCTGCTCCTCTCCTCTCTCCTGCCTCTTCAGCGACTGGTATCGTTCCTATATGTTAAATTCCTTCTGTTTTTGCATTGAAAGCCTATTACAAGCATTCACTGGCAGATTATATAACATTGCATAGAGATTGGAGTGCTGTTACAAGTTTGTAACCTAGTATATAGACTTGGTGTACAAATCTTACTGTGCTGACTAGAGACTGTACTATTCAGACAAGTATATTTGTGAATTGTGTTCTCAGTTGCTTGCTACTGTAATACTGTGCGATTATGTCTAATAAGGGGACCTCTACCACTAACAGTAAAGGATCCTCTGGGGTGTCTGCGATGTACTTTGCCTGTGCCAGGTGTTCAACTAAGCTGCCTGTTGGACAGCATGACAAGAATGCCCTTTGCACCGCATGTGAGGCCGGATCACAGGAGCAGCCAGCCCCAGCACAGCAACCAACAGCCATGGAAAAGCCGCTCTGGATCAAGTCCCTAGCCTCAGCCATGGAAAAGCTCACTAATGTGATGTTGCGGGCCACTGAGGTACGTGAACACACTACAGCATACACACAAGCAGCCAGCATAACTCAGTTAGCAGAGCAGCAGGCCACATTTACAGAGGCCCTGGGCCTGAACGCCACAGGGGACGCAGGCACATCCTCCCAGATCCTATTAGCTCAGAGCGAAGAGCGTCCGCTCTCGGTCACACACAGGGCCAAAAGGGCCATTCTGGATGCTAATCAGGGTCGTAACCCAGAATCTGACCACTCCTCAGATGAGGAGAGGGAATTTGAGCTGGATACGCAGGAAGAGGATCCAGTTAGCACATTAGAGTCTGTCTCGTCCAATAACGTGGACAGTCTTATCTTGGGTATCAGACATACCTTAGGTTTTCCAGACCCTGAACCCACGGCCCCTTCAGGTTTCTCCCTGTTCAAAAGGACTAAAGCACAGGTGGCGGCCTTCCCACCATCTCCGCAGATGGTGGAGACGGTGGCCGACGCTGGGCTTAGACCGTGTAAACAATTTGTTATGCCGGGCAGATTTAAGACCTTTTATCCCATTCCGGCAGAAGATGCTATTAATTCCTCGGCCATCCCTATCCAGGATCGGGTGTCTCTTAGGGACCCTACAGACAAAAAGTGCGACCTCGCACTCCGTTCTGCCTACATAGCTTCTGGTAGCATGTTTAGGCCCACTATGGCAGTGGCCTGGGCCAACAAAGCTGTCCAGCTGTGGGTGGAGCAGTTAGTCACTGGCATCCATAATAACACTCCACGGGCTGAACTCCTCGCCCTGGCCGAGCATATCCAGGAGACCTCTGATAATATAGGGCAGGCAGCCATTGATGCGGTGTCCGTCAATGCTAGGATTGGCGGACTTATCATTGCATCACGGCGTACCCTATGGCTATGCTCGTGGACCACGGATGCCGATTCTAAAAGGTCTCTAGAGTCTTTGCCTTTTGATGGGGTCACCCTGTTCGGAGCAGAGCTGGAAAAGGTCATTGAGGTGGCCACGGGGGGTAAAAGTAACGCGCTCCCCATGGGGTCTCACAAACCACGACAGGGTCGCTTTCGGTCTTTTCGTTTCTTCTCCCGGGGCCGGGGCGGCCCCCCTAGAAGTCAGTCTGCAACACCCAGGGCAGGGTATAACAGGGGTAGAGGCGCGTTCAGACGCGGTACCTCTAGGCCAAACAACAACAAGCCTTCAGCGTGACCTCCCCGCCCCCACAAAAGCATATGTGGTGGAGGCACGGCTCCTTCGCTTCCATCGCCAGTGGTGGGCAGCCACCACAGACGTGTGGACACGGGGGGGTTGTGTCGCCAGGCTACATCATAGACCTAGCCCAGCCTCCCCCACCGAGGTTCTTTTCCTCCCCCATTCCCTCTTGCCCCCTCAAGCGCCAGGCACTTTCCCCCGTCCCAACGCAGGAGAGAGGGCAGGGATTCTACTCCAGCCTCTTCCTAGTGCCAAAGCAGGACGGATCCTTGCGGCCAATACTAAACCTGCAGTCCCTAAACAAGCAGGTTATAACCCAAAGGTTCAAGATGGAGTCCCTTCGGACGGTCATTGCAAGCATGGAGCAGGGAGAGTTTCTAGCATCTATCAACATCAAGGATGCCTATCTGCATGTCCCCATATGGGAGCAGCATCACCGCCTTCTCCGCTTCGCAGTAGGGTCGGACCACTTTCAGTTCAGGGCCCTACCCTTCGGTCTAGCCTCCGCACCACGAGCGTTCACCAAGCTCATGGCCACGATGGCGGAAATCTTGAGACAGGGAGGAATCGCTATAGTCCCTTATCTGGACGACCTCCTCCTGGAGGCGGCCTCGGCAGATCTCCTAGCGCGTCATATCCAAACCACCATGCGGTTCCTGGAAGCCCACGGGTGGATTCTAAACTTGCAAAAATCCTCTCATCCCAGCTCAGCGTATGCGCTTCCTGGGTCTAGTGTTCGACACGGTGGCTCAGAGAGTCTTCCTACCACAGGCCAAAGTCAGCGCCCTCCAGCGCAGGACCAGGACTTTGTTAGCCCGACCACAGGTTTCCATGCTCAGCTGCATGAAGCTGCTGGGGACCATGGTATCAGTTTACGAGGCCGTGCCGTTCGCTCCGTTCCATTCTCGCCCTTTCCAACTAGAGATACTTCGAAAGTGGTCAGGATCTCAGGAACGCCTGGACAGATAAATCCTTTGCCTGTCGAAGCCAACACGCTCATCCCTGGCGTGGTGGTTGACCACGCAGAATATAGTCAAGGGTCAGACCCTTCAGACGGGCCTCTGGACCTTAGTTACCACAGACGCAAGTCTGTCAGGCTGGGGAGGGGTCACCGGGTCCCTCAGGTTTCACGGACTCTGGTCCCCCCCAAGAGACTACTCTTTCTATCAATGTCCTAGAGCTGAGGGCAGTTCACAGGACTCTGACAAGGGCGCAAAGGTTTCTAGCAGGGAAACCTCTCCAAATTCAATCAGACAATGCCACGTCCGTGGCATACCTGAATCACCAGGGGGGAACTCGCAGCGCAGGGGCCATGCGAGAGACAGCCAGAATCATGCTATGGGCGGAGCGCTATGTGCCGCAGATTTCAGCCATCTATATCCCAGGCGTGGAAAATTGGCAAGCTAACTTCCTCAGCAGGGAGAAGGTCCACCCAGGCGAATGGTCCTTATGCAAGGAGGTCTTTGCCCTCCTAACACAGCGCTGGAGCATGCCAGAGATCGACCTCATGGCCTCCAGACTGAATCATCAGGTCCCCCGATACTGCTCCAAGTCCCGGGATCCTCTAGCACACGCAACGGACGCCATGGCAACTCCATGGCAGTTCCGACTAGTGTACCTGTTTCCCCCCATACCCATGCTCTCGCGGGTACTAAAGAAACTAAAAAGAGAGCGGGTCCCCGCAATCATAGTAGCCCCTCACTGGCCGCGCAGGGCATGGTTCTCAGACATTCTAAAAATGTCAACAGGCCCTCCGTTTCGCCTGCAAATGCGACCAGACCTCCTAGTTCAGGGCCCCCTTCTCTGCCACGATTTGGATCTGCTGGCTTTGACGGCGCGGTTATTGAGACCTTAATACTCGAGGCCAAGGGCTTCTCGCCACGGGTCATTGACACTGTGATCAAGGCCAGAAAGTCATCCTCCTCGGCCATATATCACAGAGTCTGGAAAGGATACATCCTGTGGTGCGAGTCGTGGGATGCCCACACTTCCAGGTTTAGCCTACCTAGGCTACTGGCCTTCCTGCAGGAAGGTCTAGATAAGGGACTCCGGCTGGGGTCCAGGTCTCGGCGCTGTCTATATATTTCCAGCGGAAAATTGCGGTTCTCAGCGAGGTCCAGACTTTCTTACAGGGGGTGCTTCACGCACAGCCCCCTTTTACTCACCCAGTAGAGCCCTGGGACCTCAATCTGGTGCTCAAATCGCTCAGCCAGCCGCCTTTTGAGCCCCTTCAAACAGCGGAATTACACCATCTCACTTGGAAGACTGTATTTCTCCTAGCTATTTCTTCAGCCCGGAGAGTGTCTCAGTTGGCAGCGCTCTGCTGCACCTCACCCTTTTTTGTGTTTCATGAAGATAGAGCGGTCCTTCGTACCAAACCCTCCTTTGTCCCAAAGGTTATCTCCAGGTTCCACCTAAACCAGGAGATCGTTGTCCCGGCGTTCCGCCCGGTTCCGGCCTTTACCGCGGGCAACGACTTGCTATCGCTAGACGTAGTTCGGGCCCTCTGGTGCTATGTCGACCGCACAGCCACAGTGCGCAAAACCAAAGATCTCTTTGTCCTGTACAATGCGCAGAAGCGTGGCTGGCCGGCATCCCAACAGGCTATTGCTCGGTGGATCACCTTCACCATCAGCCTTGCCTATGTCCGAGCTTCTCTCCCTGTCCCGAAGTCGCTTAGGGCTCACTCTACCAGGTTGGTGCGTCATGGGCGTCGCGCCATGGTGCTTCGGCGGAGCAGCTATGCAAGGCGGCCGCATGGTCATCTGTTCATACATTCGCTAAGTTTTACAGGTTGCAGGCCTTCGCATCATCAGATGCGAGCTTTGGCCGCAAGGTATTGCGCGCAGCCGTTCCAGAGCATTCCCTCCCTTAGGGGCAGCTTTGGTATGTCCCCATTGTATCGCAGTGTCCCCCAATGGAAGGAAAGAGAAAATATTTGACACAAATAATAATCATGTCTAAAAAGAAGATTTTTACTCACCGTAAAATCAGTTTCTCTTACTCCATTGGGGGACACTGCGCACCCTCCCTTGCTCTGTATATAATCTGTTATGTGAATCTTTAAGCTTCTATTGTCTGCCCTTCGGGGCGCCCCCTTCTCATACACTTGGTTAGTCAAAACTGAGTTACCCACAGCAGAGGAGGGGCATAGTAGAGGAGGGGAGTAGAGATCAAAGAAGTTGATAAGTGCCTAAACTCCACACCCACTACTATATACCCCATTGTATCGCAGTGTCCCCCAATGGAGTAAGAGAAATTGATTTTACGGTGAGTAAAAATCTTCTTTTTAGACATGATTATTATTTGTGTCATATTTTCTCTTTGCTGGGAGATACTTTGAATGATGCTCCGTTAATTAAAGCATCTGTGTGACTGCTGTAACAGGATTCATGTTGCATTCGTTGCTTGAGACTCTCCTGCAGATGAGAAGCTTATGGGTGGGTGCAGTGACTTTGATATTCTGATGTGTGTGGTTTATGTAACTTGAGCCCTCCAGGGTTATTTTGTCATTGATAGCCATCTTTAATGCTTCTGGGGTGTACTACTGTAATAAGAGTTTACATATTAATATTCTACTCCTAAACAGTAACTGGAGAAGTCACATGACTAGAACTTCCTTCCATATGTAAAGAGCCCATGATATGTTTGTGCTGTTGCCCCTCTTGTGGTGACTTTTGGCGGTCTCTTCCTGCAGATGTTCACAGTGCAGCTCACTCTCGGGGACCAGTACTGGGAGGCCGAAGGGACAAGTATTAAAAAAGCTCAGCACGCAGCCGCCGCTAAAGCCTTGGAAGGAACAAAATTCCCTAAACCTACAGCCCGCCCTTCTCGTGGTGAGGGAAAAAATCCAGGTACAGGTTTACAACCTTTCACGGCATGTAAACGTGTACTGTCAGTTCTGTCAGCCTTGATAGTTAGTCGTTCAACCTATTTTAGTGAACATTTGTCCCATCTGTCCAGACCTGACTACCGGTTTGTCATAAAAAATCCAGTGGCAGCTGGAATTGAATTTGTGAAATTAATGATTTCACTCCCGTGTTCCTTTTTATGTAACGAAAAATTTCATATTGGTCCTGTTCCAAAAATGAACATAATTAGAAATGCTTTCTAGTAATTAGTGTTATCTTCTGACATGTCAGGTTTTAGTGCCATTGAAATTCAGGGTTCATATATTTCTCACATGACGTGTGTGTGCAAAAAGGCTTGTACTACTTGTGTATGGATTATTATTTCTTCCATCAGCTTTTTGTATAATTAGGTTACATTTAAGTCTCTAGAAGCCACATAAACTTATCCACAACCATTGGGTCCTCAGCTCTTCCCTGCTCATTTTCCCTTTTATTAAATAAGTTTCTTCTTCAAGCAGTATGGCCTAATTTACTTTGGAAGTCTCTGACACCCAGAGACTATCCATCCACTCCTCTTCTACCTGTCTGCCAGAAAGATAAGTAAGATTGCTCTAAATAAATGGGAGAAAGCCTTTAAACAATCATACACTTTATACAGACTTGTGCATCATTTTCCTGTGGGTCTAAATTTTCACCTGTAGCTAATAAGGGTTTTGCCTTCTTCCTCGTAATCAATAAAATCATAATTAATGAATGGGTGAACTTGATGGGCCTGTTTTTCTTTTCAATTATACGAATTATACGAATTATGTAATTGTGTAATAATTTCCTAGGCTGATGTTTTATAATGTAATCTTTGGTGCAAAGGGAGACAGTGTCTTACCCAAGGTCACCAGGAGCTGACAGTGGCATTCAACTGTGAGCCGACAGAAAATCTGTGTCATTGTTATACGCACAAAAGATGCTTGTTGCCTTATGAAGGTACATTGTATTCTTCAGTTTTAGGAAATCATAAGTCACATTTGGAAGATTTTCATGCAGTTATATATGGGAATTTTTTTCTAGTAAGCCTCCAACATAATTAGGGGCTTCTGGAAAAATGTTTGTGACACCATCTGCTGGATTATTAGAGTACATTTCAGCATGTTTTGAATGTAAATGGTTTTTCACAGAACTCCTTTCTCCCTTTGGAGAGACTTGTTAGAACAGGCAAGTATATAACCTGCTTGTGCCTTTCTTTTTTTTTGTTTTGTTTTTGTTGAGGGAGATGTGTGCATGATTGTTTTGCGATTGCTGGATTATGATTAGAAATTGTGTTTCTACATTTCAGACAGCATAACACCGACAGTTGAACTTAATGCATTATGTATGAAGCTGGGCAGAAAACCTATCTATAAACCCCTGGACCCATACACAGGCATACGTTCCTCTTACAATTACAATATGCGAGGAGGTGGCTATCCCCCACGGTATGTTTTACAGACTGTAAAAGAATCTGTTATTGCCAGTTTGTTGTGGTAGGTCACATGAAAGTGACAGAACCCACAATCAATATAGAGAATTCTATAGTTATACATAAAGAAACAAAAGTATATTAAATATTTTTTTGATTCCTCTAGGTACTTTTATCCATTTCCTGTAACGCCCATCTTGTACCAAGTCGAGTTGTCTATAGGGGGCCAACAGTTTCATGGTAAAGGCCGGACACGGCAGGCAGCGAAACACGATGCTGCTTCTAAAGCCCTGAAGAGCTTACAACACGAGCCCATCCCAAATAAACAGGAGGTATTGTTGATCACTATTGGCATAATGCAAGGAGTTTGGCTCTTTGGCCCTAGCACTTTAAAGACGAGTGGGATTTAAGAGAGTGTTGGCCTTATAGTTCTCCAATAGCAACACCAATCTGCATATAACGTTCAGGCAATGGTGGTAAATGGAAAACCATTAGAAGACTGACCTTGCTATCATGCGAGCAACTCATTTGTTACTGTGCTGACTCAGACTCTTGTGTATATAAAAGAGAAAAGGTATCTTAAGACATTCCATTCCACCAGGGTGTGTATTTATAGTGCATCTAGCTGGCCTCCATACTTGCATAGGTAGCATATAACTGTGCTTGTGTTTTTGTAAGTAAACAGTCTCCTTTCTTTCTTAGGTTAATGGTAATTCAGATGAAGAAAACCTGAATAAATCAGAAATAAGCCAAGTGTTTGAAATTGCACTTAAAAGGAACATGCCTGTGAACTTCGAGGTGAGACCCACTGCCACTGTAATGTTAATAGAAAGGTTAGCATGAATATGGCGCACACATTCATATGCTAGTGAGTCCCGTATCGGACAGATATGATAATATTAAGCATTTTAATTTGTGATCGAAACTTTTTCTCTCCTAAAGGTAAATAGTAATGGCAGCTATGTTGCCAAGAGTGCTTTGTTGATCCAATATATTTCACCCAGACTGAATGGCCATTATCAGCATTCAATATAGAAACAAAGGAGAAAAACTGGGATTAGATTAGTATAATGAAGCCTCTTACAATCATAATGAATAACAGTCAGTGGGGAAAGCAGTGAGCGATGGACTTAAGTTCTGATGCTATGTCAAGGCCGGTAATGCAGTGCCAGTAACTGCAAGTGTCGTGTATTATCTGCATTCCAAGGTGTATTCCAATTCCGTATATTTGCTCAGTGACCCTTGGGAGCACACCTTGATGAAGCATTTTTTTATAACCTGTGTGTGTGTGCAAACAAAACAATACTTCATTTCATAAGCGTAGTAGGCAGCTTCTCTTAATAACACTTGTTTGCAAATGTCACGTCTAAAATTCAAGGTAAAGAGAAAAAGTCCCACACATAGTGCATATCATTACATATATATTAAGCATATATCCGTGCCAAGTGCACTTATACCAAAGTGTAAAAATAATAAGCTTTTCTGATGTATTCAATGGTGTAGGACACGGTCTTCATATAAAAGTTGAACCGATCTGCAGCAGAAAAATCCAAAATAACTGCAACTTGAAAGCAGAACCAATATGCCCAAAATCTGTTGACATCCACTATAACATTTTCTTTCATCCATCTGGGGGACACTGCTTAACCATGGGGTTGAGTAGGGTAGGGAGGAGTTTGGTACCTAAATAGTTAACTTCCAAGCTGCCGACAGGCCCCTCCCCCCGCCAACCCTCACAGGAACTCAGCTTTATTTTCTGATGAATATGTCTGAGAAAAGTACTGTGCTGTTCAGAGATCAATGGACAGAGTTGTTAGGAGACAGATGGATTCAGGGAATCATGGCGAGGTTACATGATAGATTTGGTGGGACCAGCTCCTCACAGGTTTTTGGTAACCGGTTCGCCCTGACATCCACTCAAGACAGGTAATGCTCCACTGTGTTGATTCGCTTCTTTCGCAGGGAGTTATTGTAGAGGTTCCGGAGGATCAAAGAAGGCAGGGGTTTTACTCCAACCTCTTTTTGGTCCAAAAGCCGGATGGCTCGTTCAGGCTAGTTTTGAACTTCAAGCAGTTAAATCTTCACCTGCAGGTAGATTCGTTTCGGATGGAATCTGAGATCGGTCATCAACGGTCTGGAGGCGGGTCAGTTCATGGCGTCGATAGACATGAAGGACGCCTACCTCCATGTTCCAATCTGGAAGGGACATCAGCCTCTTCTCAGATTCACGATAGGATCGACTCACTATCGACTCACTATCAGTTCAGGGCTCTTCCATTTTGGCTTGCATCAGCCCCAAGGGTGTCTTCAAAGATTATGGCAATAATGGAGGCTTTTCTTCATGCCAGAGGGGTGCAAATAGGGCACTATCTGGACGATTTGTTAAAAAAAAGCTGTGTCCCTGCAATTGTTGGAAAAAACAACACTATTCAGGTTCTGGAGGGACATGGTTGGCTCCTGAACCAGCCGAAGTCACAGTTGATACCTTGTCAAAGGATGTCATTCCTGGGACTAATAATGGACACGGCGTGTCAAGAGTTTTTCTTCCAGAGAACAATATAAGGTCCCTGCAAAAAGTAACAAACAGGGTTCCATCCTGCAGGAGGCCGTTGGTTCTTCTGTGCATGAAACTGTTAAGAAAGATGGTTACATCTTTCGAGACTCTCCCTTATGGCAGAGTGCACTCTCTGTGTTTGCAATGGGACATGTTGAAGAAATGGACAGGGTCCCATCTGAAGTTAGATCGTCAGTGGGTGGCGTTATTCCCGGAGGCAAGACAGTCTCTCAGATGGTGGCTTGTGAGAGACAATCTGATGGTAGGCAGGTCCTTTGCTCTATGGTCTTGGATCTTAGTGTCCACGGATGCCAGTCTCAGAGGGTGGGGGGCAGTGGCCCTTCACTTGAGAATACAGGGACTTTGGTCAGTGCAGGAGTCTGCTCTTCACATAAATGTTCTAGATTTGATGGCTATGTTGAAGGCATTACAAGGAAAACGGCGTGTTCTGCAAGGAATGCCGATTCGCATTCAGTCCAACAATGCCACGACAATGTTGTATGTAAATAGGCAAGGAGGCACCAGGAGTGCCGGAGCAATGGGAGTGACATTTCAGATTTTAGCTTGGGCCGAAATATACGTTCCCGCGATGTCAGCTGTATTTATTCCAGGAATTCAGAACTGGCAAGTGGACTATATAAGCCGGCACGAAGTTCTGCCGGGAGAATGGGCTCTTCATCCAGAAGTTTTTCAGTTGTTGGTAGACAGATGGGGACTTCCGGATCGAGATCTGATAGAGTCGCATCTCAACAGGAAGGTTGCGCAAGGGCAAGAGATCCAGTGGCAGTGGGATGTGTTGACAATGCCATGGCATTCAGGTCAGGTTACCTGTTTCCTCCCATTTCAATGGTTCCCAGGATCCTTCGGAGAGTCAAGCAGGGAAGTCGGCCAGTCATTCTGGTGGCTCCAGCTTGGCCACGAAGAGTCTGGTTTCCAGAGATTCTTCAAATGGCAGATGGTCCGGGTCTTTGGCCACCTCTTTGGAAAGATCTGCTAATTCAGGAACCATTCTTGCATCAGGATCTAGCCCGGCTGAATTTAACAGTATGGCTTTTGAAGCCGGTCTGTGGAAATCCAGAGGGTTCTCTTCGAGAGTAATTGATACTCTCATCAAAGCTAGGAAGCCAGTTTCGGCTCGAATTTACCACTGTATCTGGCATACATATATAAAATGGTGTAGGAATAAGGTCTGCAGTTCAGAGTCGTTTTCATCTTGCTAGGTTTCTTGCTTTTCTACAAGATGGCTTGGACGGAGGTCTTCGATTAGGATCTCTAAAGTTTCAGGTGTCGGCACTTTCTGTGTATTTTCACAGACTATTGGCAATTCCGGATGTTAATACTTTCTTACAGGGAGTTCTTCATATCCAGACTCCCTATGTTCCTCTAACGACTCCTTGGGTTCTTAATTTGATCCTTAATATGCTGCAGGAGCCTCCGTTCAAACGTTAGTCAGCAGAGTTACGTTTCTTGACTTGGAAAGTGGTTTTCCTACTTGCTATTGCTTCAGCTTGGAGGGTGTTTGAGCTGGAGGCATTGTCTTGTCGTGAGCCTTATCTGGTTTTTCATGATAGAGCGGTTCTAAGAACCGCATCATTCCTTCCTAAGGTGGTCTCTGGTTTTCATGTAAACCAGGAGATAGTTGTTCCTGTTTTCACAGAGGATCCTCAGGGATTCGGAACATGAGATTTTTGGATGTGGTCAGAGCTCTACGAATTTATGTCAAAAGAACTGAAAAGATTCATAGGACAGATTCTTTATCCTGTTTGATTCCTCTAGATGTGGTTGGCCAGCGTCTAAACAATCTATTGCTAGGTGGCTTACCCTGACTCTGTGCCGGAGCGTATTGTTGCCCATTCCCGTGCTGTGGGGGCGTCTTGGGCTGCACGAAATAGGGCCTCAGCGGATCAGTTATGCAAAGCAGCCGCCTGGTCCTCTGTCAATACTTTCACAAAATTTTACCAATTCGATGTTTTTGCCTCATTTGGCCGTAGTGCTCTACGTGCTGGGCTGTTAGAGTGGTCCCACCTTTCAAGGGGGCTGCTTTAGTAGGTCCCCATGATTACGTATCATCCCCCAGATGGATGAAAGAAACAAGAGGATTTATACTTACGATAAATCTGTTTCTCTGATTCCATCTGGGGGACACTGCGTTCCCTCCCTTCTGCTTTCTTCTGTGTGTTCTTAGTTGATTGGCCTATTTTCTTGGAGCTTTTTAATAAAACTGAGTTCCTGTGGGGGTTGGCTGGGGGAGGGGATTGTCGGCAGCTTGGAAGTTAACTATTTAAGTGCCAAACTCCTCCCTACCCTACTCAACCCCATGGTTAAGCAGTGTCCCCCAGATGGAATCAGAGAAACTGATTCATCATAAGCATAAATCCTCTCATTCACTACACTCAGGGTGCTAAAAAAAAAAATCAAAGAAATAAATCACAAGACATGGCAAACAATTGCCCGTACATTAAAAACAGTGTATAAACGCATATCTGAAATCCACCATCCATCAGCCCAGATTATTCAGTAAGGGGCGAGTTCCTTGCCAGAAGAAAACATCCCAAAGCTGTCTTCAAACGGAGAAAAGTAGTCCATGTATCTGACACTTGTCGCCTGAAAAGACTTTCTCAAAGGGTCCATTGTGTGTGCAGTGGCGGACTGGGTCTAAAAATATTGGTTGCTAGAAGACAATCAATGCTTCATCTTCAAGGCCCTTCTCTGCAATAGTTTTAAATTTTGCTGGGTCCAAGCAGGATAAATCTTCATACAACAGTCGCAATAGTAAAGAATTGAGCCTATATAACGTATGTGTCAACCTCTCATATATTTTTTCCAGAAACAAGTTATTTATTATATTCTTAAATATAAAGTATCCTCGAAAAATTATTTCATTAAAATAGTAATACAACATAAATTTTAGCTGCATACAGTAATATTGGAACTTCTATTATAATTTACATTATGTATAAACATACACACAATACTGTGCTAAAGTTTTAGGCAGGTGTGGAAAAAATGCTGCAATTTAGGAATGCTTTCAAAAATAGAGGTGTTTTATTGTTATCAATTAACAAAATGTGAAGAGAAAGCTAAATCAAATCAATATTTGGTGTGACCACCCTTTGCCTTCAAAACAGCATCAATTTTTCTAGGTACACCTGCACACAGTTTTTGAAGGAAATTAACAGGAAGGTTGTTCCAAACATCTTGGAGAACTAACCACAGATCTTCTGTAGATGTAGGCTTGCTCCAATCCTTCTGTCTCTTCATGTAATCCCAGACAGACTCTATGATGTTGAGATCAGGGCTCTATGCTGAAGATAGTTCTTAATGACATTCGCTGTATATTTGGGGTCATTGTCCTGCTGCAGAATAAATTTGGAGCCAGTCAGACTGCTCCATAATGGTATTGCATGAGGGATAAGTATCTGCCTGTATTTCTCAGCATTGAGGAAACCATTAATCCTGAACAAATTCCCAACTCAAATTGTTGCCTGCAGACATTCATTATTGTACCGCTCTCCAGCCTGCTGCCATTTTTCTGCAGCCCAGTTCCTATGTTTTTCTTGCATAGTTGAGTCGCTCGGCCTTGTTACCATGTCAAAAGTATGGCCTTTTGGCCGCACTCCTTCCATGAAGGCCACTTCTGGTCAGACTTCTCTGAACAGTACATGGGTGTACCTGGGTCCCACTGTTTGTTTGTTTTTTCCCTCAGTTCTGAGCTGATGGCACTGCTGGACATCTTTGATCTTGAAGGGAAGTAAGCATGACGTGTCTTTCATCTGATACACTTAAGTTTCCTTGGCTGACCACTGCATCTACGGTTCTCAATGTTGCCTGTTTCTTTTTTCTTTTTTTTTTCTTTTAACATATTTTCAATCTTTAAACAGTATATAGCATAAATTACATTGAGTAAACAACAAATAAGGAAAGATTACAAAGAATCAATATGAACAATGACAATAATAGTAAGGAGAGGGAGAAGAAAAGCAGGAGATGGGAGGGGAAGGCATGTTAGTATAGTAAGGGGGAGATAAGCGTCTGGCCTGGCATCTAGATGTATAATAGATACTCCGCATATGGTGCGTAACTGATATTGTAGACGTCAGTTTCTGCACTAATGAAGTCTTGGTTGGTCCGCTCCATAAGAGACGAGCCAATTACTCCAGATTGCTCGAAATTAATGATACTTGTAATATGTTCACAACGGTAAGTCTGCCATACTCTGTTAATAACTTCAGGTAACTCGGGGGGTTCTGTTTTTTTCCAGTTTGCTGCTATTGTGCATTTCGCAGTGTTGAGTATATGGCTCACCAGTGCCATTGTATATTTATCAGCATATGGTATGGGTCTATGTAGTAAGGAGTAGGAGGGGCAGGGGGGAATTTGTATAGCGGTGACTATGGATTAGATTATGAATTCTTCACCAAAATCCCATCACCCTAGGGCAGGACCACCAAATGTGTTGAAATGAGCCCTCTTGTCCACACAATCTACAACATAGGCTATAGGAATCGGGGAATATGGCTTTCAGGTGGTTTGGAACCAAATACCATCTATACAAGAGCTTGTACAAGTTCTCTTTAGTTCGTACGCAGATAGAACTCTTAGCGACTCGCATCCTGATCTTAGTCCAACCCTCTACCTCCAGTTAGGGTCCTCTTCCCATTTTAGTTCATAACGATCTTTCACGGGTTGACGAGATGCCACCAATATGTTGTAGAAGGTGGAAATTAAACCAGTGAGGAGGGATTTACCTCTACAAATAGTTTCTAAGGGAGTGAGTTGGTATATGAGCTTGAGTATTGGCATTGATTGATATAGGTGTCTTAATTGGAGATATTGGTAGAAACGGTCATGGGGGGGGGATATCATATCATCGTCGTATGTCTGCAAATTCAGGGAATATCCACATAGGCGCTGTATCAGTAATGAACCTTAGGCCTTGCGGGACCAGTTCTGGAAAAGGAGTGTTGCTGCCCTAGCGGGAAGGCTGGGTTGTTCCATAATGGGAACATGGCTTCCAGGTTTCTCAGAAGTTGAAACGTACGAGTACTGTAATCCCATATCTGGAGAGAGAAACGGGTGGTGGACGGTAGTAGAGAGAGTGGCGGTCTGTGCTGCTTTGATATCCACATTAGTGTGTGGGGCGAAAATAAATGCAGAAGGTTGGCCTCAATGTTGACCCAGGGTCTTGTGAAAGATGGAGAATGAAATGGGACTAACTGGGTCAGATGTGTAGCTATATAGTATTTGGAAGGCCTAAACCTCCTTCTGAGTTCTGCCGATAAAGCGTGCAAGCTCTCACCCACGGTCGCCTGCCAGCCCAAATAAATCTGGCGATTTGCTTCTGAAGAGTTTGCAGCGCAAGTGAGGGTACTCGGATAGGCAGGGTCTGAAACAGAGAATTTGTGGTAAGAGATTAATTTTGTACCGCTGTTACGCGGCTGATCCAAGAAATATATAACCTATGCCATTTCTCAAGGTCACTTTCAAGTGAGTCCAGGAGTCGGGGAAAGTTGGCTGCATATAGTTGGCTATAATGAGCTGTTAGGTAGATCCCCAAGTATTTAAGTTTACCGCGTTGCCATAGGAAATTTGTCTGGCTCTTCAGAGTATCTAGTAGGTGGGAAGGTAGATTAAGAGGGAGAATTTCCGATTTGTTTACATTGATCTTGAAATTAGATACCACGCCGTTTTCATTGAGTTCTCTTTGAAGTGATGGGAGGGAGGCTAGTGGATTGGTAAATGTGAGGAGAATATCATCTGTATACATAGATATCTTGTAGTCAGCTGTCCCGGCTCGGATTCCAGAAATCGTTAAGTTGTTGTGAACACGCAATGCCAATGGTTTCATTGTGAGGGCAAACAGTAAGGGGGAAGAGTGCGCAGCCTTGTCAGGTACCATTTGTAATAAGAAATGGGGACGACATGGTGCCATTGGCCAAGACCACAGCTGAATGATTATAATAAAGGGATGCCAATCCACATAGAAAACGGGCTTCAAATCCCATTGCCGCAAAGTAGCTCTCCTAAAAGGCCACAAGACCCTGTCAAACGCCTTTTCTGCATCGAGACACCACCAGAGCTGGAACCTGAGCTTGGTTTGCTATCTCAATTAGATCAATGGCTTGTCTAGTGTTGTCAGCTCCCTGTCGAAGCGGGGATAAAACCTACCTGGTCTGGATGGACCAGGGCGGGATTACTCTGGCTAGTCTGTTTGCAAGTAATTTGGCAAATCACTTTAAATCCACATTTAATAGTGAAATCGGTTGGTAACTCTCACAGTGACTAGGTTCTCGCCCCTCTTTGGCAATAACGACATCCGCTCTGGTGTCTCTCTCAAACTTTTTACCGCTCAAAATTGCGTCAAAAAGCGAGAGAAGCATAGGTGATAGATCAGATGCACATTTTTTGTAGTATGCCGTAAGGCCATCTGGACCTGGTGCTGCTGAATTCCTAAGAGTCTTAATGGTCATCTTGATCTCCTTTATTGCGATTTCAGCATTTAAAATTGATAGCTGCACATCAGTAAGGCGGGGGAGGGAACAAGTATGAAGATAATCACGTATTTGCATCTGAAGAGTATTCAGGGAGCCTGCCAATGGGGGAAGATTATATAGCAGAATGTAGTAGGCTCTGAATCTGTCAGCTATAGATTGTGGGGGTCATACAATGATTGTTGTTTTGTCTTTAATGGACACAATGCGATTACGGGTCCGTTTGTTTTGAAGCCTTTTTCATAGTAGCGTTGTTACAGCCATTGAAAAGTCTTGGCCGCTCTTGAGGCTAGTAGCTTGCCAAGATGTCCTCGTAAAGCCAGAAGTTTTAGATAAGTTTTGCATTTGGGATCTGTTTGATGTAGTTTAGTTAAGGTTTGTATTTGGGCTTCTAGGTCAAGTAACCACTTTTTGATGTAGCTTTTTCTCATGAGAGGCTAAGCTGATCATACGGCCTTTAATGGTAGCCTTGTGGACTTCCCATCTAACAGTAGGAGTGGTGTCGCCTTGGGCATTGTCTGTCTGAAAGTCGAGTATAGACTGTCGTATCGTGTTAATATTGTCTTTTTTTAGAAATAAGTGATCATTTAGTCTCCATCGGTAACATGGTGGGAAATGTGGCAAGACGTCAAGCTGCAACATCATAAATGAATGGTCAGACCAAGGAACTGGTGTAATGGTGGTCGATTTCAGAGATCTTGTCGTATGAACGTCTACAAAAAGCATATCTAATCTGGGGTAGGTGCCATGTGGCGCACAGTAGTGCATATATATATTCTGTCATTAGAATGTAGGACTCGCCATGTTTCGTAAAGATTAGCTTAGGTGAGCAACGATTGCAACTTGAAGCTTTCATGTGCCGCTTGACTACCTCGTAACGTTGAGGATGAACGATCTAATCGGATGTTTAAGATGGTATTGATTTCGCCCCCTATTATTATCCTTCCAACCCCCGTTCGTGAGAGTCTGGCGAAAAATTGAGTGAAAAGGGTATTTTGGGAGGTATTAGGAGCGTACAGTGTAGCTAAAGTGATTGGTGTGTGGAGAAGTGAACCTGTTAGAATGATAAACCGTCCTTGAGGATCTGTATAAGATGAGTCAATTGTTAGTGGGAGAGTATAATGGAGTAGGATAGCTGTACCTTTAACTTTTTGAGAGGATGTAGAATAGAATGCCCAAGGGTAGTTTTTACTTTGCAGGTTTGGGTGCGTATGCTGAAAGTGCGTTTCTTGCAACATTACAATCTGGGGAGAGTGACGTTTCAAGTACTGGAACAATATAGTATGTTTTTGTGGAGTATTGAGACCGTTAACATTTACAGTTAGAACTGAGAGAGTCATGGTTGATACCAGTGGGAGTTAGACCATGATAATGTGCGGCAATATAGAACAGTGAGGTGCCAGGCCGAGGCAAACGAGACTGGGAGGGGAAGGGGGGGGGGGAGGGGGTAGTAGGGAGGTGAAAGTAAAGCAAAGGAAAAGACAGCTTGTCTGGCAAGTCATGCCTTCCGAGATTAAAAACCAGTACATCCTGTGTACTTGGGGAATGTGGGGAGTGGCCGTGGGGACACTTGTTCGGGGGGGGGGGGGGGGGATCTCAAGTATTACAATTTAAGACAACATACGTGTGTGTTTTTTTAGAAACATTTAAAAAACATTCAAACTTAACTTCAGACATCCCCACCATCATCGTGGGTGATTTCAATATCCCCATTGATAGCCCACCTTCCAAAGCTGCTGCCAAACTACTCTCTCTAACCTCCTCACTTGACCTCTGCCAGTGGATTGAATCATCTACTCACCAGTATGGCCACTGCCTTGATCTTGTTTTCTCTAGACTATGCTCAGTTTCTAATTTTATTAACACACCCTTCCCCCTCTCGGATCATCACCTTATCAGCTACACAATCAACTCCAGTGCTCTAACCTCTCTACTGTCAAACTCTACCAAGCCTCCTCATAACCACATAAATCTTAATTCTATTAATCTTCAACAATTTTCCCCCTCTCTCCAACACCTTCTCTCACCTATCTCTACATTCTCATCCCCTGAGATGGCAGTACCTCATTTTCACCAAACCTTAGCAACGGCCTTTGATCAAGTGGCTCCAGCGACACTACATACTACACATCGACTTCGATGTCAACCGTGGCACACTAAAGCAACACAATCTTCAAAAACTTTCCTGTAAAGCAGAAGGTCACTGGTGTAAATCTTGCACCCTTTAATGACTTCTTCACAAATACTACTGTCTACCGCTCCTATCGAAATGCTCTGGACACTGCAAAACAAATATACTTCCAATCTCTTATCTATGCTCGGGCTTCTAACCCCAAACGCCTTTTCAATACATTTAAATCTCTTCTCAATCCTCCCACCCCGAACCCTCCATCTACTATCAGTGCCCAGGATCTTGCTTCCTACTTTAAGGACAAGATTGATAAGATGAGACTAGAAATGCTATCCTCTTCCTCGACAAGCAATCGGCTCAATTCCTTTCCACTACCCTCTGAAACCCTCTCTTCATTTGACCCCACAAATGAAGAGGAAATTTCTTCTCTCTTCTTATGTTCCTACTCTACCTCCTGTCCTCTTGATCCTATTCCCTCGCAAATTGGTAGATCCCTGTCTCCTGTGCTCATTTCACCTCTAACTCAAATCTGTAATCTCTCACTCTCTACTGGCATCTTTCCATCACTATACAAGCACGCAGTGATTACTCCTATTCTAAAAAGACAAGATTCCGACCCAAACTCTCTCTCAAATTACCGCCCCATCTCTCCACTCCCATGCCCCTCCAAGCTTCTAGAGAGACTTGCCTACACTCGCCTCACACGCTTTCTTTCCCCAAACAACCTGTTGGATCCTCTTCAGTCTGGCTTTCGTTCTCAACACTCCACAGAGACTGCGTTGACTAAGGTTGTCAATGATCTGATCACTGTTAAAACTAAACGCCATTACTCTCTCCTAATTATCCTGGATCTCTAGGCTGCATTTGACACCGTTGACCACTCTCTTCTCATAGAAACGCTGCAATCCCTAGGTCTTCAAGACACTGTTGTATCCTGGTTCTCATCCTATCTTTCTAATCGCTCTTTCATTGTTAATTTCTCTGTGGCCACCTCTGCTCTGCTTCCTTTATCAGTTGGAGTACCGCAAACCTCAGTGCTAGGTCCTCTGCTGTTCTCTATCTATACCGCTTCTCTTGGAAATCTAATAAGTTCCTTTGGATTTCAGTATCATCTCTATGCAGATAATACCCAAATTTATCTATCCTCTCCTGATATCTCGACATCTGTGTTGTCCCGTGTAACTGACTGTCTCATCTTGGATGTCCTCTCGCCAACTCAAACTTAATATTTCTAAAACAGAGTTAATAATAATCCCACCCACTAACAAGAGCATACCTGACATTTCTATCTCTGTTGATAACATGACCATAAATCCCACCCCACAAGCTCGCTGCCTAGGTGTTATCCTTGACTCACACTTATCCTTTGTTCCCCACAATGACTGTATATCTAAATCATGCTATATACATCTAAAGAACATTTCTCACGCAAGATATTGCAAAAACCTAAATTCATGCACTTATCTCCCGCATTGACTATTGCAAATCCCCCCTTACTGGTCTTCCCCCAAAACAGACTCAAACCCCTACAATCTATTTTGCACGCTGCGGCATGACTGATTTTCCTTGCAAATCGTTATTCCTCTGTTGAATCACTCTGTATGTCTCTACACTAGCTGCCTGTTTTCTACCGAATCCAATATAAAATACTTTTACTAACCTACAAGGCCATCAACAAAGCTGCACCAACATACATCTCCTCTCTTGTCTCAAAATATCTCCCAACCTTTGCAACTCCATTCTGCACAACATCTGCATCTCTCATCCACCCTCATTACATCCTCCCATTCCCGGTTACAGGACTTTTTCCGGGCTGCACCCACTCTATGGAATTCTCTCCCTCGCACATTAAGACTCTCCTCTGGTCTACAAACTTTCAAGCGTTCTCTGAAAACCTACCTCTTCGGACAAGCTTATAATCCTCAACCACCCGCTTAACCTCACTACCTTACCCTATTACCACCTTTTACATAATTTCACACAAGACAACTACCCCCTGACCAACTTTGTTGTGTGACAGGATCATCTAGCCTATGAGTCACTTTTACCTTTGCAGCCTGGCTGGGCCGAAATGCAAAATGTAGACTTAGTCTTAGCCTCATGTGTCAAACTCCCATTGTCTCATAGATTGTAAGCTTGCGAGCAGGGCCTTCTCACCTCTTTGTCTGTTTTACCCAGTTTTTTTATTAGTTTACTATGTTTGTCCCCAATTGTAAAGCGCTACGGAATATGTTGGCGCTATATAAATAAATGATGATAAATGGAGAGGAGTTATCCTGAAATACATTTAAGGAGCATCAAATTAGCTAAGCAAATAAGGTCAGCAACTAACAGTGAATGAGATCTGTATAATAGAATAAGCATCAGAACTAGCTAATCTACTCTCAACATTAGTAATAAACTTGAGTTCTGTAACTGAACTAAGAAATCATCTGCATCGCGACCCAAGGGGCTATTTTGAAAGTATTAAGAACTATTAGTTATAAGCTATTTCTCGGGTCACAAGGCAGTCAATAATCAGCAGTGCTAAGTACAACATTGTTGCTAAAAATATTGGTAACATTAATATCTAAACACATCTAAGAGAGGTCATTCAATAAGCAAACAGTAACAGTGCTATATCACGTATGCAATGTAAGTATACTTGTTTCCTGGCAAAATCCCAAGGACCACTCAGGGCACAAGTTCTTTCACTCTCAATCATGCAAAAGTTCCAACAAGTGTAACGAACTTAGTCACAGATATCCTTCTCCAGGTGTCACACGTCGACCATCTGGGCACAACGATGGGGTCCTCTATCAGCAGAATGGAAAACTTTTTTTTTTTTTTTTTTAATCAGTCTTTCACGTTTTTGTTCAAGAAGCCGTGGGGACTGTTGGCCACACTGTTTCTGCAGTGCTTGGTGTCAATGTCGAGGGAATCGGTTTTCCTACAGTTCGTAGCAAAGTGATTCCTTGGTCCGGTGTCTTAATCTTATGTGACCGACCTTCGTGGCCCACCAGTAGATGGAACAGAAATCCCCATCGGTAGCGAATTTTGTGATCTCGCAGAAGTTTAGTGATTGGGGCAAGATCTCGTCATTTCTGCAATGTAGCAGGAGGTAGATCCTGAAAGACCAGGAGGTGGTTTTTAAATGATTCCATATCTGCACGGATTTCAAATTCTTCGAAGTGGCTAACCTCATCCACTTTCTGTTCTAGGTCCGTTGTTCTTGAGTCAATAGCTGCTATTTCTTGTTGCAGCTCCGTCACCATTTTCTTAATTTCCTCTTGTATAACCGTGCGGACCTCTGTCTGAATAGTAGATTTAATAACGCTCTTCAGTTCTGCGGGAACAAACACGTTAGCAGTTGCGTTGAATCATATTGCTTTGAGTCAAATTGACTAGCTGGGAAGACGCAGAAGATGCTGATGCTTGAGAGGCATTTTTCTTCTTGGCTTCGGTGAAAAAAGAAGCTGTTTCTGAAGGAGCGTTTTTTTGTGAGATATTGTCACTTGAGTCTGGAAGCGACTGGATTTTCCAAGAAACTGAAAAAGTGTACATCAGGACCTGATTGCTGATTAGAAATATCTCTCTCTCTCGCAGGTATAGGCAGGTATTATAGCGTTAGAGTGCCATAGATTCCCCTGTGTCCGAGCCAATTATCCACTCATCAGGCTGTTAAGTTGTACGTTGATTACTTGTCCCATTGATACAAGTGGCGTTCTCTCCAGTCTAGATTGTCAGGAAAAAATCTGAGCCCAGCTCCGCAGGTAGACCAAGTACAAAGTCTCCAAATAGTACACTGGTGTAGAGTGCAGTGTGGGGGAGTGCTGTGTTCTATTTCTAAAGACAATAGCGGAGATCAGCTGAACTTCCGCGTGTCGTGGAGGGTTGAGGGGATCAGCAATACCCAGATTCACCGCTAAACTTTTTCACTAGTGTAGAATATAGATAGTGAGGGTGCAATTTTAGCAGTGACCTCCAGATGGCAGCAAACTCAAACGGGCCTATTCTCTGAAGTATGCACTGGTAGTGTCAGTGATTGGCTACTGGGGGGGCAGCAGAGCCTCTTACCATGCTGTGAACTGACGATCTGATTGGCTCATCTCACTGCAGATCCATGGGAAGATGCACACAGACAACCCAGAAGCCTGACAGCGCCCAGTACACGTCACTGTAGGCACCTCTCCACCTCACACAGCGCGGGACAACAGAAGGGGTCCCAAAGGATATTTCTGTCTGGTGACTGCGCGCCGAACTATGCGGGTGCTGAGCTGGAAATAGACCGCGGCGGGGGAGACTGCACTTCAATCCGAGGGCTCCGGACCGGAAGTAGGCCGCGGATGTATATAGTGCAGCGACTGGGTCTGTGCCTCAAGTCGGAAGATGGCTGGAACAGCTAGGGGACTCTCGGGTAAGTAAAGGTTGAGTGTGGTGGCTGGGTCCCTGTAGCGGGAGACTGAACACTGTTAATGTGCCTCAGGGGCTGTAACGGGTTAGCGCACGTCCCAATGGACCAGTACTAAGCTGGATGGTTTGCTTCAGATATGGGGGAGATTAATTAGCCCACTAAGACCCTGGCAAGGGAGTGAAAGGCAGCCCCAAATGCCAAAGTTTCGGTCCGGAGGGAGAGAGCCCACGTTGCCTGCGTCCGTCTAGTATGGCGCCCAAACCACGCCCCTCATGTTGCCTGTTTATTTGTGCTTTTTGAAAAGAGCTTGATCAGCACATCTTGAAACCCTAGTCTGCTTTGAAATCTTTGCTTGGGAGAAACATTGCTGATGCAGTATAACTACATTGTGTCTTGTTGCTATGCTCAAACCTACAAAATACCTGAATTTGTGCAAGTGTACCTTGAAGATTTAATGCTGTTTTGAAGGCAAACGGTGGTCACACCAAACATTAATTTGATTTAAATTTCTGTTCTGTTCATTCACTTTGCACTTTAGTTGATAAAAATAAATTATTAACACTTCTACATTTGAAAGCATTCTTACTTTGCAGCATTTTTCCACACCTGCCTGAAACTTTTGCACTGTGTGTGTGTGTAGATGTCCCTTCATCACCACAATTATGCATTAATGCATTATTGAATATAAGGAATATTTATTATGTTTCACCTTTGGTGGCAGTTGGAAGGGATTCAAATGTGTAATTTTGTTATCAATAATTGAAAGAAAAAAAGTGTCAGAATGGATGCAACTAAATGTTAAATTTAAATTATTTTCAGGGATCTCAAGGCTACCATCCCATATAGCCAATATGCCATCAAGGTATATCTTCCACATAATAATCTGTGTGGGAAATGCATTGCTCATGGCACCATTAGCCCCAAATCAGTCCATGAATAAATTGGCAAAAAGATTGCATAAATTAGGTCCCTCAGGTGGTACACCAAAGGGCCCTTCTGGTTTAATGTACTGTACTGGTTTTGGCCAGTCATCTCTCACTGCTGTTCCCTTTAGTAATTACTTGCTGATGTTCATTCACTTGAATGTAAGTAAGAATCTTCTTTTACTAATAAAACATTGAGCATCTTATAATTCCATGTTTGCCTCCTTATTTGTCCCTTCTATCCTCAACATGTGACTGACACAGTAACACACGCTTTTAGCTTGGTGGTATTTACCTTTCCTACATTGTACAGCATAAATATTCAGAGAATTAAGACCGCTTTGCAGGAGCAGTACAACAAGAAATAGAAAATTATCTATATACTACAAAAGTTCTTTATACTGTCTCAATTAATATTTATATTTCCACTGATTGACTGAGAGCCACCAAAAAGTATATAATGAAAGTATAAATGGTTCCATTGCTACCACTACCTTACCTTTGCTTATTTCAATTAAACATTCTTTACCACTTGTGAAACAGAGGGGAAATGCAAAAACCTGTGCAGTAAGACATGGGGAATATTAGGAAATAATTTGGCTCTGTAGTATAACATCAGAAGCTGTTCTGTATATTGTGATCATGTTTAATAATGAGCTATATTATATGTAAAAGGCATTAGATCTAGATTGTAACAGTGCTTCTCTTGCTCCTTTTCTGCCAGGACCCAATTGTTAAGAGTGAATCCGCTTTGTGACACACGGGTCAGTTTAATATACTTCCTCTACATGACTTACTGATTTCCGCACAGGGCTGTGCTGGGAATAGAGTAGAATGTTAGAAACTTAAACCCAACTTTTTACAAAACTTATTTCTTTGGAAAATCTGAGATGTACTCTGCAATCAATGCTTTACAATTGGGAGGATAGAGATAGTGTTTGTGCCAGATTATGTCTGCCACTAAGGACCAGATCCTGTGGCTGGAGTGCAGTTCCTGGGTCATTCTTATTTATAGCTACTTTTTTGACTATTTTGTGACTGCTAAACATTTGCCATTCATTAAATAACTATTGCCCACATGATGTAAGATCAAATTATTCATTCATTTTCAAAAACACCCCTAAATTATTCGCACTGTGTGAGAAAATGGTCTGTGTGGGGATATAGCATCAATTTGGCAAATTGTCTATTAATTATGGAGAGTGCGGGTGTATCACAAGGGAGAAGGCTGCCATCGTCTCTTTCCTGCTCAGTCCATAGACAGCATACATAGTTTTCAAATGTGTCACATAATTAATGTACACACAGAATGCAAAAAGTTGGAGCAATGGAAATAGGCGTTTGAACAGCTAATTGGTGGTTTGCTTTCATTTTCTGCGTTTTATATGGAGTCTGGTTGCTATGGATTGCAGCACCTTTCCCTTTTCATTGCCCTTTCTTTGCACTTTCCCTCCATGCACTAGGTAACCAAGGAATCTGGCCCTCCGCACATGAAGAGTTTTGTAACTAAAGTGTCTGTTGGTGAGTTTGTGGGAGAAGGAGAAGGGAAAAGTAAAAAGGTATCTAAGAAAAATGCTGCAATAGCTGTTCTCGAGGCGCTAAAGAAACTGCCACCTCTACCAACTGTTGAGAAAATGAAACCACGAATCAAAAAGAAAACAAAATCAATCGTAAAGGTGAGATCTCTACCCCATTCTTGTCTAATGTAAATGCCACTTGATCTGAAGATGCATTTTGTATGGCTATGTTAGACAAAGCTCACTTTCATCAATTTTGTTTCTTATAGCTTCCAACCAGCCCTGAGTATGGGCAAGGAATGAATCCCATCAGCAGATTAGCTCAGATACAACAAGCTAAAAAGGATAAGGAGCCAGAGTACATTCTGATCACAGAAAGAGGTCTCCCCCGACGCCGGGAGTTTGTCATGCAAGTGGGTATCTGAGTGACTGTTCCGAGACATACAACAGAGTGCTCTGCTCCCTGGTTTGTAATATATGGAGTGTGATCTTTTTTCCACACAGGTAAAGGTTGGGAACCTGACTGCAGAGGGAATGGGCACCAATAAGAAAGTTGCCAAACGAAATGCTGCCGAAAATATGTTGGAACTATTAGGATTTAAAATCCCTCTCCCTCCCCCAAAGCCAGCACTGAAAACCGATGAAAAAGTAAGTAAATAAGTATTACACTGTGATTACCATATCTGTAGTGCATCTTTATCCAACAAAACGGGCAATTTAAAATCGGGCAATTTAAAATCCACATTTCTCTCTCCTACCCTTGGGGGACACTGCGAGACCTTGGGGTATAGTAGTGGGTCTAGGAGTTTTGGCACTTATCAACTTGTTTGATCTTCATTCTTCTCCCCTACTATGCCCCTCCTCTCCTGTAGCTTCCTCAGTTTTTTCCGAAGTGCCTAGGAGAAAAGGTAATTTCGCTATAGGCTCCTACCTATACTTAATTTAGTTTTAGGAAATTCATGTTTTTATTTTTTTAATTGTTTAGGTTCAGTGCGGCACTCGCACTGAAGACCCAGGTGAGTGAATAGGACATATGCTCTGTTCACTCAGGGTCCCGCAGCAGGTAAGAAGCCGCTCAGCCTCGCTTGCCTAGCACCTCTGCCGGCATTCCCCTTAGAGATGAGCTAAGAGGGGGCCAAGCTTACATCACTAGGTCTGTCAGGGACAGACTTTATTCAGGAGGGCACGGAGCTTAGGTAACCCACAGTAATCGGCCCCTTAGGGTCGCAGCCACATCTCTTAGCACGGACGGGGAGTGAAGCTGTAGCAGCCTCTCCACTGCCTCCGACACACATGCCGGCAGCGTCCTCCCGATTGTCTCCCTGGACAACGAGCAGCAGCGGGGATGGAGCAGTGTTCGCACTCCCTAGGAGGTGAAATGACTTCCTGGGCAATGTAAAACGGTGTGTGCCTGGACAAATAGCCAGCGGCCATTTTGGCTTCGGTCACACAGAGTCGGAGTCAGAGAATTGAGAGGAGCAGTTCAAGGACGCACTTCCTGCAGCTAACGACAGACATTTTGGATTCTGAATTCATCAGGGGAACATCGTGTACCTGGCTGCCTGACTCTGCTTCTCCTCAACTGCCGTTCTTGGCTGGTATCGTTTATATCCTTTATCTGGTTAAGTGATTTGGGAGTTGCTTTATGTGTTTATCTTTTTCACATACAGTGCTGTAACACTCGATGTTGGGGAGAATGGTTTTAGTTATAGGAATATCTTTTATAGAGACTCAGTAATTTTCTATTGCTTCAGCCAGCAGAAAACTATAAAGAGATAGAGCCTTACTTTATTTATCTACTATTTTACAACTATGGCTGAAAAGTGGACAACAAAAAGCAAAGGACCATCTGTTTCTGCTGTTATACTATACCTGTGCCAAGTGTAATTGTAAATTATATACTGGACAGACGACCCGGAAATGCGCTTTGTGCAGCTTGTAATGCTGATACCCTGGAGCAATGCTCAAGCGTCTGGAGCTCTAAAGGAACCGATCCCGCATATTTTTTACCACAGGTATTCGTCCTCCTGGCGGAGCGCTGGGGCACGCCGGGGATCGACCTAATGGCATCCATAAACCATTAGGTCCCCGTATACAGGCCAAAGGCACGGGACCCGCAAGCGAGGTTCACAGATACCATGACCGCTCATGGCGATTCCGGATGGTGTACCTGTTCCCTCCGATTCCCATGCTAGCACGGGTGCTAAAGAAGTTAAAAAGAGAACGGGTCCCTGAAGTTATAATAGCCCCCCTTTGGCCTCACAGAGCTTGGTTTTCAGACTTGCTGGGACTGGCAGCAGACCCTCCCTTCCGGTTACCAATGCCACCAGATCTTCTAGTTCAGGGACCGCTTCTTTGCCATACTTTAGGTCAACTAGCTTTGACGGCATAGCTGTTGAGACCATAATTCTTGGGGCAAGGGAGTTCTCATCAGGGCCAGAAAGACATCGTCATCTGCAATATATCAGAGTCTGGAAGGCATGCATACAGTGATGCGAGTCCAAGGGATTCCACACATCAAGATTTAGCCTTCCCCCAACTGCTGGCCTTTTTATAGGCCGGTCTAGAAAAAGGACTATGCCTAGGATCTCTTAAGGTCCACGTTTCTGCTCTTTCTGTATATTTTCAGTAGAAACTAGCAGCTTGTACAGACGTTCTTTCAGGGGGTTCTCCACGTGCAACCCTCCTTCCGTTGCCCAGTGGAGCCCTGGGACCTCAATTTAGTGCTCCATGCACTCACCAGGCCTCCAATCAAACCCTTAGAGTCGGTCGACTTACATCATCTCACTTGGAAGACTTGTTCCTGTTAGGCTATAGCTTCAGGTCGCAAAGTGTTGGAACTGGGAGCTTTTGCTGCGATCCCCCTTTCCTAATCTTCCATACAGACAGAGCAGTACTTCGTACCAAGCCTTCATTCGTCCCAAAGGTAGTATTCATATTCCAATTAAACCAGGCAATTGTGGTACCGGCCTTTCGTCCCTCAGTCCTCTCCAGAGGAATTCTTACATTTATTGCATGTAGCCCGAGCATTACAGTTTTACGTAGATCGCATGGGCTCTGTTAGGAAAACCAGGGATCTTTGTCCTTTATGAGGCGCATAAACGGAGGTGGCTAGCATCGAAACAATCGATTGCCTGCTGGATTACCTCCACAATTCGGTGGTCACACGTACGGGCCAAACAGCCTGTCCCAATTTAAGAGCGCATTCTAGGGTGGTAGGCGCCTCTTGGGCAGCTCGTCACAGGGCGTCGGCGGAGCAGTTGTGCAAGGCAGAGACGTGGTCTTCCGTTCACATCTTGGCTGATGCAAGCTTTGTCTGCAGCCGTTCCAGAGCAATCGCTCCCTTGAGAAAACTTTGGTATATCCCCAATGTCTCGCAATGTCCCCCAATGGTAGGAAAGAGAAAAGATTTTTACTCACCGTAAAATTCATGTCTCTGACTCCATTGGGGGACACTACACACCCTCCCTTGCTCTGTATATAGTTCTGTGTGTGTAAAATTTATTTTTTATGCCCTACGGGTGTCTCCCTTTCCTCTAACGCTTGGTTAGTCAAAACTGAGGAAGCTACAGGAGAAGTGGGGCATAGAAGGAGAGTGAAGATCACACAAGTTGATAAGTGCCATAACTCCTAGACACACTACTATACCCTAATGTCTCGCAGTGTCCCCTAATGGAGTCAGAGAAATGGATTTACGGTGAGTAAAAATCTTTTCCTTAAACTAGTATACTTAATTTAAAATGTTGTTACTGATAGTGTCATGGAACTTGGTACCACACTTTCTCAGTTTTAAGTGTCTGGTACCTGAAAATAACATTTTCTGAGGCCAGTGGAAACCTAGTATACACTGGGTAATTAATGGAGGATGGCTGTGTGAGGGCCATGGCAGCCTGGGAAGTGCTGTGTGAGGAGTTGTGTTGGAGTACTTAAGTGTTTAGCTCTTTATGAACATGAAACTACTGTGCCCCCTTAGAACGTCATTTTGTGGAGAAAGTATTAGTTTGCAGATTTTTATGATAAAAAAAAAAAAATACATTTCAGACACCTATGAAGAAACCAGGAGATGGAAGGAAGGTGACTTTTTACGAGCCGGGATCTGGAGAGGATATGGTTAATAGTAAGTCGCAACAACTTTACCATTTGCATCTGAATTTTCCACATACAGACTGACATATGTATTTCTACAGTGTCTGTTGACCCCTCCCCCCTCTCAACCACTGCATTTGGTTCATGTAGGTGTTCCCCTATCCTGCCAACAAACCCACCCCCTCACTCCTCCATACTATGCCCCTTGTGAGAGCAGTCCAAGTATTATATGTAAGTGGAGTAATAATTCATATGGATAGGGACAGGTACAGCATTGTGAATGTTACAGAATGAAGTTTCCCTTTACTCATGTAATGCTGATGTCACTTATAACATGGAGCGGTTTGTTCAGAAATGAATATGTACAGTAGGTCTGCATTCTCTTGTCGCTGGCATGTAGCATGATATTTGTTGTTTGTTGTAGATAATAAAGATGATGAGTTCAGAATGCCTTATCACAGCCATCAGCAGTTGCCGGCCGGAATCCTCCCCATGGTTCCTGAAGTTGCACAAGCTGTGGGAGCTAATCAAGGACTTCACACCAAAGAATTTAACAGGGTGGCTCCTAACCCAGCAATAGCAACAGTGACGGCAATGATTGCAAGAGAGCTGTTGTACGCAGGCACCTCCCCTACTGCAGAGGCCATCCTAAAGAGTAACAACACATCTTCTCATGTACTACAAGCTCCGCTTACCAGGCCTTCCGAACAATTACATTATCTGTCCAGCGTGCAGGGGATCCAGGTACTCTGTAAACTGTTCATCTGATAACACTCTGTAATTCACAGTCACCAATCTCATGGTATAAAGTCTATTAATATTAAAGGGGACCTCTTTAAGTGTATTTCAGCAGTGGAATGCCCTTCCCTTGTGAAGCAGGTTGTAATTGGACAACTGCCACAGCAAGCCAACGAAGAGTTGACTGTCATTCCAGCCAGTGCTATGCGCCGCTCTTTTTCCACTGTGGTGTTGTCATAAGTAATCGTTTCAAAGCATTCTATGGCTGCTAAATAAAAAATGCTTTTTGTTACATAGCATCTGTACACACTGAGATCTTGCGCTTTGTCATGGATGTATGGAAACTTTTACATAATGTATTTTCAGAATAGATCAAATTTTTATCAAAAGCCTTTGAGCTTTTATTTTATCACCTGTTGCTAAAACTGTATCGTTATTATTTTCAGGTTGAGTACAAAGATTTTCCGAAGAACAATAAAAACGAGTTTGTTTCTCTTATAAACTGCTCCTTCCAGCCACCACTAATCAGTCACGGCGTTGGAAAAGATGTGGAATCCTGTCATGACATGGTAAGAAAGTAGCTTTGTGCTGCGTTTATGAAGTAGGAGGTATTTTTGTTTTTAAGATCAGGAAATTTCTATGGATTTATGGTAGTTATGAGTAATAAAAAAATAAAGTGCTGTATTTGTTCCTGGAAAGAGCTTTCTTTGGTTGTGACAAGAAGCGTAAGTGTGGGGAAATATAATTAATATATTGAAAGATTATTTCCACGGTTGCAGTAGTATTTTGTGTATAGGAAGGTTTACGTTTTGTTTGTGCCCGTTCAGGCATATGTTTGTTCTCATCGGCTACCTGAAAATGGAAATATACCAAAGTTGCTAGTTTACCAACAGTCTGTGAGAGTCAGGTGGTTTCAGGTCATCTCTCCCTGGCATAGGGGCAGACTTAGAATTTCAGTTAAGTGCCTGGCCAGGCAACGCTAAGGGAGAGCTTATTTTCAAACTGCAGTGACTAGGGTAAATCGTTCTATTATCAAATACAATATTTGATTCCTTATGGAATGACATTTGAGCAGGACAACGATTGGCTTCCCATGCTCAAACCTTGCTTGATAGTGTTAAATTGCAACAGTCATGTGCTTCTGTATCCAGCAGATGTAACATTGTGTTCTCTTCCGGTTAAGGCTGCTTTGAATATCTTGAAGTTGCTGTCTGAGATGGACCAACAGAGTTCAGAAGTGACAAGAACAGGAAATGGACCAATGTCTGTGTAAGTTCTCCACATTTTACATTATACTCCTCCCTTTCCTCTTATCTAAACTCTCAAGTCACAATTGCACTCTGGTTGGTCCCAGCAAATTGCCTTACATTTCCGTACTCACAGAATTTAAGAGTACAGTTTACCTAATGATTAATTGAATTGGAAGTTATCTAAAAACTAGTACAATATCTTATTGTTGCTTTAGATATATTCCCTATCACAATATTTATACCATGTCTTCTCTGCTCTACTTATTATTTAAGAACCATTTGAACTAAAAATACAATTAGTGAATACTTTTCAATCTTCACCATGTTCCTGCTATCACTTCAGGTTCAAACACAGAGTGACAATGACTATCCCCACTGGGTGTTGAGAGTCCCCAATGGGATTCATAGAAAACGGTCCGTACACAGTGTTCTCTCACTCCCACATATAGCATTCTAATGAAAATTATTGTAGACGGAAGAGGAACAGAGCTGTGTATATTGCAATTAAAAAATGCAAGCTTGGTAGTACATTTGGAAATCTTTTTATATACTTTCTGGTGCTTTTCAATAACATTCAGATGTGTTTTGAATATTATTTAATCTTTATGATTAAGCTCTTCCATGGAAATGCATATTAAGCAACATAATAGTCTATATTATAGGCTGGGAAACAGGGCTGGCTGGCAGACTTTAGCCCGTGGTGCAAGCACCCAGCACTAGCCCATAAGTAGTAGCCCATTCTTAGGTGGTTTTCGGTACAATATATATTTATCAATCTAAAGAGTCTATTTTAGTGGTACTTAATCCAGCGAAACTTTATTATTATAATATGTAAAATATTAAATAAAAAAAAAAAATAATGCAACAAAAAAAGGAAACCTCACTTTATATTGCATTTTATTTTATATGTTCCTTCTCCCTACAGCACCTTTTAATTTTGTATAAACATAGTGGCCCCCCCTCACACAATGTATAAACATAGTGGCCCCCCACTCACACAATGTATAAACATAGTGGCCCCCCACTCACACAATGTATAAACATAGTGGCCCCCCACTCACACAATGTATAAACATAGTGGCCCCCCACTCACACAATGTATAAACATAGTGGCCCCCCACTCACACAATGTATAAACATAGTGGCCCCCCACTCACACAATGTATAAACATAGTGGCCCCCCACTCACACAATGTATAAACATAGTGGCCCCCCACTCACACAATGTATAAACATAGTGGCCCCCCACTCACACTGTGTATAAACATAGTGGCCCCCCACTCACACAATGTATAAACATAGTGGCCCCCCACTCACACAATGTATAAACATAGTGGCCCCCCACTCACACAATGTATAAACATAGTGGCCCCCCACTCACACAATGTATAAACATAGTGGCCCCCCACTCACACACACAATGTATAAACATAGTGGCCCCCCACTCACACACACAATGTATAAACATAGTGGCCCCCCACTCACACACACAATGTATAAACATAGTGGCCCCCCACTCACACACACAATGTATAAACATAGTGGGCCCCCCCACTCACACACACAATGTATAAACATAGTGGGCCCCCCCCCCAACACACACACAATGTATAAACATAGTGGCCCCCACTCACACACACACACACACAATGTATAAACATAGTGGCCCCCACTCACACACACACACACAATGTATAAACATAGTGGCCCCCACTCACACACACACACACACACACACAATGTATAAACATAGTGGCCCCCACTCACACACACACACACACACAATGTATAAATATAGTGACACACACTATGTAAAAATAGTGACACACACACTATGTAAAAATAGTGACACACACACTATGTAAAAATAGTGACACACACACTATGTAAAAATAGTGACACACACACTGTGTAAACATAGTGACACACACACTGTATAAACATAGTGACACACACACTGTATAAACATAGTGACACACACACTGTATAAACATAGTGACACACACACTGTATAAACATAGTGACACACACACTGTATAAACATAGTGACACACACACTGTATAAACATAGTGACACACACACACTGTATAAACATAGTGACACACACACACTGTATAAACATAGTGACACACACACACTGTATAAACATAGTGACACACACACACTGTATAAACATAGTGGCGCGCACACACACACACTGTATAAACAGTGGCGCACACACACACACACACTGTATAAACAGTGGTGCACACTCTGTATAAACATAGTGGTGCACACTCTGTATAAACATAGTGACACACACACACTGTATAAACATAGTGACACACACACACTGTATAAACATAGTGACACACACACACTGTATAAACATAGTGACACACACACACTGTATAAACATAGTGACACACACACACTGTATAAACATAGTGACACACACACACACTGTATAAACATAGTGACACACCCACACTGTATAAACATAGTGACACACACACACACTGTATAAACATAGTGACACACACACACACTGTATAAACATAGTGACACACACACTGTATAAACAGTGACACACACACTGTATAAACATAGTGACACACACACTGTATAAACATAGTGACACACACACACACTGTATAAACATAGTGACACACTGTATAAACATAGTGACACACACTATAAACATAGTGACACACACTATAAACATAGTGACACACACTGTATAAACATAGTGACACACACTGTATAAACATAGTGACACACACACACACACTGTATAAACATAGTGACACACACACTGTATAAACATAGTGACACACACAATGTATAAACATAGTGGCCCCCACTCACACACACACACACACACAATGTATAAATATAGTGACACACACTATGTAAAAATAGTGACACACACACTATGTAAAAATAGTGACACACACACTATGTAAAAATAGTGACACACACACTATGTAAAAATAGTGACACACACACTGTGTAAACATAGTGACACACACACTGTATAAACATAGTGACACACACACTGTATAAACATAGTGACACACACACTGTATAAACATAGTGACACACACACTGTATAAACATAGTGACACACACACTGTATAAACATAGTGACACACACACACTGTATAAACATAGTGACACACACACACTGTATAAACATAGTGACACACACACACTGTATAAACATAGTGGCGCGCACACACACACACTGTATAAACAGTGGCGCACACACACACTGTATAAACAGTGGTGCACACTCTGTATAAACATAGTGACACACACACACTGTATAAACATAGTGACACACACACACTGTATAAACATAGTGACACACACACACTGTATAAACATAGTGACACACACACACTGTATAAACATAGTGACACACACACACTGTATAAACATAGTGACACACACACACACTGTATAAACATAGTGACACACCCACACTGTATAAACATAGTGACACACACACACACACTGTATAAACATAGTGACACACACACACACACACTGTATAAACATAGTGACACACACACTGTATAAACATAGTGACACACACACTGTATAAACATAGTGACACACACACTGTATAAACATAGTGACACACACACTGTATAAACATAGTGACACACACACACACTGTATAAACATAGTGACACACTGTATAAACATAGTGACACACACTATAAACATAGTGACACACACTATAAACATAGTGACACACACTGTATAAACATAGTGACACACACTGTATAAACATAGTGACACACACACACACACACACACACACTGTATAAACATAGTGACACACACACTGTATAAACATAGTGACACACACAATGTATAAACATAGTGGCCCCCACTCACACACACACACACACACAATGTATAAATATAGTGACACACACTATGTAAAAATAGTGACACACACACTATGTAAAAATAGTGTGTGTGTCACTATTTTTACATAGTGTGTGTGTCACTATTTTTACATAGTGTGTGTGTCACTATGTAAAAATAGTGACACACACACTGTGTAAACATAGTGACACACACACTGTATAAACATAGTGACACACACACTGTATAAACATAGTGACACACACACTGTATAAACATAGTGACACACACACTGTATAAACATAGTGACACACACACACTGTATAAACATAGTGACACACACACACTGTATAAACATAGTGACACACACACACTGTATAAACATAGTGGCGCGCACACACACACACTGTATAAACAGTGGCGCACACACACTCTGTATAAACATAGTGGTGCACACTCTGTATAAACATAGTGGTGCACACTCTGTATAAACATAGTGACACACACACACTGTATAAACATAGTGACACACACACACTGTATAAACATAGTGACACACACACACTGTATAAACATAGTGACACACACACACTGTATAAACATAGTGACACACACACACTGTATAAACAGTGACACACACACACTGTATAAACATAGTGACACACACACACTGTATAAACATAGTGACACACACACACTGTATAAACATAGTGACACACACACACTGTATAAACATAGTGACACACACACTGTATAAACATAGTGACACACCCACACTGTATAAACATAGTGACACACACACACACACACTGTATAAACATAGTGACACACACACTGTATAAACATAGTGACACACACACACACTGTATAAACATAGTGACACACTGTATAAACATAGTGACACACACTATAAACATAGTGACACACACTATAAACATAGTGACACACACTGTATAAACATAGTGACACACACTGTATAAACATAGTGACACACACACACACACACTGTATAAACATAGTGACACACACACTGTATAAACATAGTGACACACACACTGTATAAACATAATGACACACACACACACTGTATAAACATAATGACACACACACACACTGTATAAACATAATGATACACACACACACTGTATAAACATAATGACACACACACACTGTATAAACATAATGACACACACACACACACTGTATAAACATAGTGACACACACACACACTGTATAAACATAGTGACACACACACACTGTATAAACATAGTGACACACACACACTGTATAAACATAGTGACACACACTGTATAAACATAGTGACACACACACACACACACTGTATAAACATAGTGACACACACACTGTATAAACATAGTGACACACACACTGTATAAACATAGTGACACACACACTGTATAAACATAGTGACACACACACACTGTATAAACATAGTGACACACACACACTGTATAAACATAGTGACACACACACACTGTATAAACATAGTGACACACACACACTGTATAAACATAGTGACACACACACACTGTATAAACATAGTGACACACACACACACACTGTATAAACATAGTGACACACACACACACACACACACACACTGTATAAACATAGTGACACACACACTGTATAAACATAGTGACACACACACACACTGTATAAACATAGTGACACACACACACACTGTATAAACATAGTGACACACACACACACTGTATAAACATAGTGACACACACACACTGTATAAACATAGTGACACACACACACACTGTATAAACATAGTGACACACACACACACTGTATAAACATAGTGACACACACACACTGTATAAACATAGTGACACACACACACTGTATAAACATAGTGACACACACACACACACTGTATAAACAGTGACACACCAACACTGTATAAACAGTGACACACCCACACTGTATAAACAGTGACACACCCACACTGTATAAACATAGTGACACACTGTATAAACATAGTGACACACACACTGTATAAACATAGTGACACACACACACACTGTATAAACATAGTGACACACACTGTATAAACATAGTGACACACACTGTATAAACATAGTGACACACACACACACACACACACTGTATAAACATAGTGACACACACACACTGTATAAACATAGTGACACACACACACTGTATAAACATAGTGACACACACACACACTGTATAAACATAGTGACACACACACACACTGTATAAACATAGTGACACACACACACTGTATAAACATAGTGACACACACACACACTGTATAAACATAGTGACACACACTGTATAAACATAGTGACACACACACTGTATAAACATAGTGACACACACACTGTATAAACATAGTGACACACACACACTGTATAAACATAGTGACACACACACACTGTATAAACATAGTGACACACACACACTGTATAAACATAGTGACACACACACACTGTATAAACATAGTGACACACACACACTGTATAAACATAGTGACACACACACACTGTATAAACATAGTGACACACACACACTGTATAAACATAGTGACACACACACACACTGTATAAACATAGTGACACACACACTGTATAAACATAGTGACACACACACACTGTATAAACATAGTGACACACACACACTGTATAAACATAGTGACACACACACACTGTATAAACATAGTGACACACACACACTGTATAAACATAGTGACACACACACACACTGTATAAACATAGTGACACACACACACACTGTATAAACATAGTGACACACACACACACACACTGTATAAACATAGTGACACACACACACACTGTATAAACATAGTGACACACACACACTGTATAAACATAGTGACACACACACTGTATAAACATAGTGACACACACACACTGTATAAACATAGTGACACACACACACTGTATAAACATAGTGACACACACACTGTATAAACATAGTGACACACACACACACTGTATAAACATAATGACACACACACACACACACTGTATAAACATAATGACACACACACACACTGTATAAACATAATGACACACACACACACACACTGTATAAACATAGTGACACACACTGTATAAACATAGTGACACACACACACACACACTGTATAAACATAGTGACACACACACACACTGTATAAACATAGTGACACACACACACACTGTATAAACATAGTGACACACACACACTGTATAAACATAGTGACACACACACACTGTATAAACATAGTGACACACACACACTGTATAAACATAGTGACACACACACACTGTATAAACATAGTGACACACACACACTGTATAAACATAGTGACACACACACACACTGTATAAACATAGTGACACACACACACACTGTATAAACATAGTGACACACACACACACACTGTATAAACATAGTGACACACACACACACTGTATAAACATAGTGACACACACACTGTATAAACATAGTGACACACACACACTGTATAAACAGTGACACACACACACTGTATAAACATAGTGACACACACACACTGTATAAACAGTGACACACACACACTGTATAAACATAGTGACACACACACACACACTGTATAAACATAGTGACACACACACACTGTATAAACATAGTGACACACACACACTGTATAAACATAGTGACACACACACACTGTATAAACATAGTGACACACACACACTGTATAAACATAGTGACACACACACACTGTATAAACATAGTGACACACACACACTGTATAAACATAGTGACACACACACACTGTATAAACATAGTGACACACACACACTGTATAAACATAGTGACACACACACTGTATAAACATAGTGACACACACACTGTATAAACATAGTGACACACACACACACACTGTATAAACATAGTGACACACACACACACACTGTATAAACATAGTGACACACACACACTGTATAAACATAGTGACACACACACACTGTATAAACATAGTGACACACACACACACACACACTGTATAAACATAGTGACACACACACACACACACTGTATAAACATAGTGACACACACACTGTATAAACATAGTGACACACACACACACACTGTATAAACATAGTGACACACACACACACACTGTATAAACATAGTGACACACACACACTGTATAAACATAGTGACACACACACACTGTATAAACATAGTGACACACACACACACTGTATAAACATAGTGACACACACACTGTATAAACATAGTGACACACACACACTGTATAAACATAGTGACACACACACACTGTATAAACATAGTGACACACACACACTGTATAAACATAGTGACACACACACTGTATAAACATAGTGACACACACACACTGTATAAACATAGTGACACACACACACTGTATAAACATAGTGACACACACACACTGTATAAACAGTGGCGCACACACACACTGTATAAACAGTGGCGCACACACACACACTGTATAAACATAGTGACACACACACACACTGTATAAACATAGTGACACACGCACACACTGTATAAACATAGTGACACACACACACACGCACACACTGTATAAACATAGTGGCACACGCACGCACACTGTATAAACATAGTGACACACGCACACTGTATAAACATAGTGACACACACGCACACTGTATAAACATAGTGACACACACGCACACTGTATAAACATAGTGACACACACGCACACTGTATAAACATAGTGACACACACGCACACTGTATAAACATAGTGACACACACACGCACACTGTATAAACATAGTGACACACACACGCACACTGTATAAACATAGTGACACACACACACACTGCATAAACATAGTGGTACACACTGTATAAACAGTGGCGCACACACACACACTGTATAAACATAGTGACACACACACCCACACTGTATAAACATAGTGACACACACACCCACACTGTATAAACATAGTGACACACACACCCACACTGTATAAACATAGTGACACACACACCCACACTGTATAAACATAGTGACACACACACCCACACTGTATAAACATAGTGACACACACACCCACACTGTATAAACATAGTGACACCCACACCCACACTGTATAAACATAGTGACACCCACACCCACACTGTATAAACATAGTGACACCCACACCCACACTGTATAAACATAGTGACACCCACACCCACACTGTATAAACATAGTGACACACACACACACACACACACACACTGTATAAACATAGTGACACACACTGTATAAACATAGTGACACACACTGTATAAACATAGTGACACACACTGTATAAACATAGTGACACACACACTGTATAAACATAGTGACACACACACTGTATAAACATAGTGACACACACACACACACACTGCATAAACATAGTGGCACACACACACCCACACTGCATAAACATAGTGGCACACGCACGCACACTGTATAAACATAGTGACACACGCACACTGTATAAACATAGTGACACACACGCACACTGTATAAACATAGTGACACACACGCACACTGTATAAACATAGTGACACACACGCACACTGTATAAACATAGTGACACACACGCACACTGTATAAACATAGTGACACACACATGCACACTGTATAAACATAGTGACACACACACGCACACTGTATAAACATAGTGACACACACACACACTGCATAAACATAGTGGTACACACTGTATAAACAGTGGCGCACACACACACACTGTATAAACATAGTGACACACACACCCACACTGTATAAACATAGTGACACACACACCCACACTGTATAAACATAGTGACACACACACCCACACTGTATAAACATAGTGACACACACACCCACACTGTATAAACATAGTGACACACACACCCACACTGTATAAACATAGTGACACACACACCCACACTGTATAAACATAGTGACACACACACCCACACTGTATAAACATAGTGACACCCACACCCACACTGTATAAACATAGTGACACCCACACCCACACTGTATAAACATAGTGACACCCACACCCACACTGTATAAACATAGTGACACCCACACCCACACTGTATAAACATAGTGACACACACACACACACACACACACACTGTATAAACATAGTGACACACACTGTATAAACATAGTGACACACACTGTATAAACATAGTGACACACACTGTATAAACATAGTGACACACACACTGTATAAACAGTGACACACACACTGTATAAACATAGTGACACACACACACACACACTGCATAAACATAGTGGCACACACACACCCACACTGCATAAACATAGTGACACACACACCCACACTGTATAAACATAGTGACACACACCCACACTGTATAAACATAGTGACACACACCCACACTGTATAAACATAGTGACACACACTGTATAAACATAGTGACACACACTGTATAAACATAGTGACACACACTGTATAAACATAGTGACACACACTGTATAAACAGTGACACACACACACACACACACACACACACACTGCATAAACATAGTGGCACACACACACACACTGCTTAAACATAGTGGCACACACTGTATAAACAGTGGCGCGCACACACACACTGTATAAACATAGTGACACACACACACTGTATAAACATAGTGACACACACACACACACACACACTGTATAAACATAGTGACACACACACACACACTGTATAAACATAGTGACACACACACACACACTGTATAAACATAGTGACACACACACACACACACTGTATAAACATAGTGACACACACACACACTGTATAAACATAGTGAGACACACACACACTGTATAAACATAGTGACACACACACACACACTGTATAAACATAGTGACACACACACACACACACACACTGTATAAACATAGTGACACACACACACTGTATAAACATAGTGACAGACACACACACACACACACTGTATAAACATAGTGACACACACACACACTGTATAAACATAGTGACACACACACACACACTGTATAAACATAGTGACACACACACACACACACACTGTATAAACATAGTGACACACACACACTGTATAAACATAGTGACACACACACACACACTGTATAAACATAGTGACACACACTGTATAAACATAGTGACACACACACTGTATAAACATAGTGACACACACTGTATAAACATAGTGACACACACACACTGTATAAACATAGTGACACACACACACTGTATAAACATAGTGACACACACACACTGTATAAACATAGTGACACACACACACTGTATAAACATAGTGACACACACTGTATAAACATAGTGACACACACACACTGTATAAACATAGTGACACACACACACACACTGTATAAACATAGTGACACACACACTGTATAAACATAGTGACACACACACACACTGTATAAACATAGTGACACACACACACACACTGTATAAACATAGTGACACACACACACACACTGTATAAACATAGTGACACACACACACACACTGTGTAAACATAGTGACACACACACACACACACTGTGTAAACATAGTGACACACACACACACACACACACACACACACTGTATAAACATAGTGACACACACACACACTGTATAAACATAGTGACACACACACACTGTATAAACAGTGACACACACACACACTGTATAAACATATTGACACATACACACACACACACTGTATAAACATAGTGACACACACACTGTATAAACATAGTGACACACACACACTGTATAAACATAGTGACACACACTGTATAAACATAGTGACACACACTGTATAAACATAGTGACACACACACACTGTATAAACATAGTGACACACACACACACACACTGTGTAAACATAGTGACACACACACACACTGTGTAAACATAGTGACACACACACACACACACACACACTGTATAAACATAGTGACACACACACACACTGTATAAACATAGTGACACACACACACACTGTATAAACATAGTGACACACACACACACACTGTATAAACATAGTGACACACACACTGTATAAACATAGTGACACACACACACTGTATAAACATAGTGACACACACACACACACACACTGTATAAACATAGTGACACACACACACTGTATAAACATAGTGACACACACACACTGTATAAACATAGTGACACACACACACTGTATAAACATAGTGACACACACACTGTATAAACATAGTGACACACACACACACACTGTATAAACATAGTGACACACACACACACACTGAGTAAACATAGTGACACACACACACACTGTATAAACATAGTGACACACACACACACACTGTATAAACATAGTGACACACACACACACACTGTATAAACATAGTGACACACACACACTGTATAAACATAGTGACACACACACACTGTATAAACATAGTGACACACACACACTGTATAAACATAGTGACACACACACACTGTATAAACATAGTGACACACACACACTGTATAAACATAGTGACACACACACACTGTATAAACATAGTGACAGACACACACACACACACTGTATAAACATAGTGACAGACACACACACACACTGTATAAACATAGTGACACACACACACTGTATAAACATAGTGACACACACACACTGTATAAACATAGTGACACACACACACTGTATAAACATAGTGACACACACACACTGAGTAAACATAGTGACACACACACACTGTATAAACATAGTGACACACACACACACTGTATAAACATAGTGACACACACACACACTGTATAAACATAGTGACACACACACACACTGTATAAACATAGTGACACACACACACTGTATAAACATAGTGACACACACACACTGTATAAACATAGTGACACACACACACTGTATAAACATAGTGACACACACACACTGTATAAACATAGTGACACACACACACTGTATAAACATAGTGACACACACACACTGTATAAACATAGTGACACACACACACACACACTGTATAAACATAGTGACACACACACACACACACACACTGTATAAACATAGTGACACACACACACACACACACACTGTATAAACATAGTGACACACACACACACTGTATAAACATAGTGACACACACACACACACACACACACTGTATAAACATAGTGACACACACACACACACACTGTATAAACATAGTGACACACACACACACTGTATAAACATAGTGACACACACACACACACTGTATAAACATAGTGACACACACACACACTGTATAAACATAGTGACACACACACACACACACTGTATAAACATAGTGACACACACACACACACACTGTATAAACATAGTGACACACACACACACACTGTATAAACATAGTGACACACACACACACACTGTATAAACATAGTGACACACACACACACACTGTATAAACATAGTGACACACACACACACACTGTATAAACATAGTGACACACACACACACACACACACACTGTATAAACATAGTGACACACACACACACTGTATAAACATAGTGACACACACACACACACACTGTATAAACATAGTGACACACACACACACACTGTATAAACATAGTGACACACACACACACACACACACTGTATAAACATAGTGACACACACACACACACACACTGTATAAACATAGTGACACACACACACACACACTGTATAAACATAGTGACACACACACACACACTGTATAAACATAGTGACACACACACACACACACACACTGTATAAACATAGTGACACACACACACACACTGTATAAACATAGTGACACACACACACACACACACACTGTATAAACATAGTGACACACACACACACTGTATAAACATAGTGACACACACACACACACACTGTATAAACATAGTGACACACACACACACACACTGTATAAACATAGTGACACACACACACACACACACACTGTATAAACATAGTGACACACACACTGTATAAACATAGTGACACACACACACACACTGTATAAACATAGTGACACACACACACACACACACACACACACTGTATAAACATAGTGACACACACACACACACTGTATAAACATAGTGACACACACACACACACACTGTATAAACATAGTGACACACACACACACACTGTATAAACATAGTGACACACACACACACACTGTATAAACATAGTGACACACACACACACACTGTATAAACATAGTGACACACACACACACACTGTATAAACATAGTGACACACACACACTGTATAAACATAGTGACACACACACACTGTATAAACATAGTGACACACACACACACTGTATAAACATAGTGACACACACACACACTGTATAAACATAGTGACACACACACACACTGTATAAACATAGTGACACACACACACACTGTATAAACATAGTGACACACACACACACTGTATAAACATAGTGACACACACACACACTGTATAAACATAGTGACACACACACACACTGTATAAACATAGTGACACACACACACACTGTATAAACATAGTGACACACACACACACTGTATAAACATAGTGACACACACACACACTGTATAAACATAGTGACACACACACACACACTGTATAAACATAGTGACACACACACACACACTGTATAAACATAGTGACACACACACACACACACACTGTATAAACATAGTGACACACACACACACACACTGTATAAACATAGTGACACACACACACACTGTATAAACATAGTGACACACACACACACTGTATAAACATAGTGACACACACACACACTGTATAAACATAGTGACACACACACACTGTATAAACATAGTGACACACACACACACACAGTGTGTGTGGGGGCCCAATGCAACTCAAGTGAAATTCCTTACATTGTCATGTGAGGCTGAACCCAATAAACTGCAAATTAACCAAAATGCTTTGTATTTCATCTCGGAAATCCAGCAATCTGCATTGAAATGTGACTTATTTATATTTATGTTCTCTGGGATGGCAGGAAAGAATTGCGCCCTAGCACATCGCTATTTCTGTAAATCTGTAGCAATTGTGAGACTGCATAGAGCAAGCATTAGTAAAGACACAGATCCTATATGTCACTGTGTGCTTTCTGATCCAGGAACATATCCATGTTTCTTCTCTCCAGGTGTGTGAAGCCAGAGATGGAAAGTGATCCTCTCCTCAAACCGGCTAACTCAAACACGCTGGGGCAAACACTGAATAGCACGGCCTGACATCCATCTCCGACTGGACCTGAAAAGCACTAGGGAAAATCAAACATTCTCTTTTTATAAACACGACCTGTCCGGCTCTCCCACAAAACCCAAACTCCACCTAGGACTGTTTCTTATTTTTCCTCTAATTTCAAAGTACAAATTATGATTTTTAAAGTTTCGTAATTGTATCTTAGAAACTTTAATATATTTCATTAATTGATCATATCCTCATGTGTGGTCATATATTTTTTGTTTTTTTTTACATATTTGCTTAAAGTTTGTTTCAATTAAGAAATGTGCCCTCCTGATAAAATAATTGCATTGAATCCTGTCTGACAGAATTAACCATTGTAGTAATAAATATATATTATTATTTTTTTTTTTAGATATTAGACAGTGTTCAATCATTTGAGTGTTTTTCTTATTTTGTGTATGTGTAAACTAGTTTACATGAAGTATTTGTAAGGTGCACAGACTATATCACTGCATTACAGGATATGATCTAATTACTGTATTTAACAATTGCTTGATTTTCTTTGTGTGCTTTAAACCAATTAATTACATCTCCATGTAGGGCTGAAAAAATGCCTCTGTTTCTATATAAGCTGTGTTGCTTTAGATGTTTTTAATTGTGTCCCGTGGCACACGCAGGACATTTTCGCATATTGTCTATTTAAAGCACGATGCGTCGCCAGTTCAGTATCGCTTCAGGTCATTGTTTACGCTGGAATTTTTTCTCCCCATGGAATGTAAGTAACTAGTGTTTGTCACAAGAAAATAAAAAAATACGAAAAAAAATTAAATAAAATGAAACCGCTTAGTAACTTTTATGTGTTGTGTCAGTTGAGCACATTTATTAGATATTCAGCGTATTCATCCATTAAGTCCTGGTGCCATCAAAGAGGGGCAAAGTGTGTAATTCCCCACTAACGGTTTCCTGGTGAATTGATAAAGTGCATGAGAATGCCACTGTGTGTAGGTGATGAGTGAATCCTCTATCTATTATTTGTATATATATATATATATTTTTTTTTTTCTTAAATAGAAAGTCACAATTTATGAAATTAGAAGCACATGTGGATAAAAACAACACTGTTGAATACTGATGACAAAATACACTTTATACTGGCAGGATGGTCTAGTGCAGTAATGGGCAAACTACAGCCCGCGGGCCAGATCCGGCCCACTTAGATGTTCTATCCGGCCTGCCAATATTTAAAAAAAAATCATTAAAATATGCATAAAATTATTAGGGCCGACCCTGTGTGTCAGAACCTTCATTTTTATGCCTTCCCAGCTATTTCCTCCATTACACTTCACCCTCCTTCCTAAAAGGACACTTCGTATGTCAATCACTCAAACACCTGCCCGCCCCCTCATGGCTGAAAGTCATGTGAGAAGAGATGGGCTGGACCATATACTAAGGCGGATTTCGATTGGCTGCTGAGTTGTTAGTTAGTGGCTCACCAGAAAGACGGATCTGCAACAACCTGCTGAAATAAGTGCTGTGTCTGTACGATCGCTGCACTTATAGAGGTAACACTGCTATATAACACCCTCCCGTCCCATTCAAAAAAATTGTATTCTATATTTTAATATTTGAGTTTTTTAATAAATTATATTGGTCCGCTTAAAGCTTTTCTTTTTTATTTGGCCCGCTCCTGCAAAAAAGTTTGCCCATCACTGATCTAGTGAAAGAGAATCCGGAGGAACAATGGGGATTATCCATTAATAACAATCATACATAGAACATTTCTTGGCAACAACATTTTAATATAGGTGGCTGTGTGCAAAGGTAGGATGCTGAAGATGTCTGCTCTAGAGCCATCAGTGTACTATTTGTCAAATCAAAGTACTAATGTTGGGCTATAAGATTGCTCTACAAAAACATCAGAGTTAATCGGAAGAAGGTGACATTTGGAACATGATGTGTAGTATGCCTTGTGCACCAATGATTGGATCACTTGGTCTCTGGCTTACATATGGTACAGTATCTATAGCATGTAATTAACTGCCTATCTTCATAGCACCATAATGGGTCTATAAGACCCTATAGATTGTAAGCTTGCCAGCAGGGTTCTCTTACCTCTCTGTATGTATTACCCAGTATTGTCTTATTAATGTTTGTTCCCAATTGTAAAGCGCTACAGAATAAATGTTGATGATAATAAGACCTAGCTGTACAAAGCACCCTAATATCTTGAGGAAATCTTCCAGCATTTGAGGGAAAAAAGGGTATTGATCAGAGCAGAACTGCGCTTTCTGGGAAATAGAGGTCTGAATGAAGGATGGACTTTGAAAGAACCATAACAGGCTATTAATAAACACTGAATGAAAAAGCTATAGAAAGAAAAAAAATATTTATTAAAACATAAAAAAACCTCATTCAGTGAATTGAAATACAATCAATTTGAAACACCTCAATAATCTAGTTACACAATGAAGTGGATGGTACTCATCCATATTATTATTACTTCTGCATAACAATACTTCTAAAACGTACATATATACAGGTCCTAATTATATGAATCTTCACCTTGTTGCAACTTTACATCCAATGATCTAAGAATTGTACATCTTTATTTGACTGTTTTTATAGCACAGTTGCCACTGAAGTGATTTCTCTATTGTCAGATGGTTAACGGAAAAACCAGTTCAAAGATCTTGTTCATTAAGTGGATCTTAGTATCAAGAAGAGAGAGATCAAAATTCTTCAGTACTTAAGAGTCAGTATCCAGCCTCCAAATATTTGTTCAAGAAAGATGATGCTTTGAAATGGTGTCTGTCAAATTAGACAATTTTTAATTTGTAAAGTTACTAGGGAAAGGGAATACAAACACAGCATTACCTAGAAAAAAAAAACACCTGTTTTTTATCTGATACAATACAAGAGCTCATTTAAGTTTTTATTATACTGCAACACTTAAGGATTCTCAGGAAATCTGCTATAAAGCAAATAAAGGTTCCTTGAAAGATGATCTCAACCCCTGAGAAAGAAAAGCACTGACTTCTTTGATGAAGTATTCAGATATCGTCATTAAGCCAGCGGATAAATGGGGTGGTGGGGGGTTGTTTTCAATAGGGTGGATTGATTATATTAAAGAGGCTATTCGACAGTTAGGTCAGGCCTTTTAGCAATCGTCTACACTCCAACCCCACCAATTTCTTCTTAACTAAACGTAAGAGACGTTAATTAAAAGGAGTAGAGGAGTGGTGATATCAAGGAAAGAAATGGACTTTATTATTTCTTTACATTACTTGATACCTAACTTTTTATTATTTACCCAAGATCAACAAATCCCTCATGTCCCCATTTTAGGGTCCTTCACGTCCAGTTTGTCATACTCTGTTGACTCAATATTGCAGACTCGCGTCATGTCCCTTCGCTCGTATATTAGAGACTGGTCATTTTCTAAATCTGATTTCTGACATTGAATGGGAAACAAGTTACAATCTGCTTACCTATGATGTTGAATCATTATGTACCAATATTCCCCAATGGAGGAGGTATAAGGGCAGCTAAAAATTATTTTTATACTGACCAAGACTTGGAGAGGGACATAACATGAGTTTGTACTAGAGTCAATTGCCTTTATTCTATCTCATAATTATTTTTCTTTCAATGGTAATTATTATTTGCAGGCACACAGGACTGTCATGGGCATTAGATTCACCCCCCAGCTTTGCCAGCTTATACTCTGTTTTGAATCGTTCCATATATATCTGGAATGGTCCATTTGAGGGAAAACTAGTGCTCTATGACAGCTATATAGACTATTTTTTTTTTTATTTGGGATGGGGATTTTTTTTATCATCACAAAGTGTTGTTGAGTATCTTAATAGGAACACTTATGGTTTGAGGTTCACTAGCACAAGTAGTGTAGACTACATTAATTTCATTGATATTGCCCTCTTAATTGTCAATAATCCGATATATACTATGACCCATAAAACAAGAGGTGGATAGTTATCAGTTTTTGAATTACAAGAGCTGCCACCTCAATTCTTGAAATGATTGGCCTCTAGGGATAACATCCCTAGAGGCCAATTACTCAGGCTTCGTAGAAATTGTACTAAAGACGAAGTGTTCAGAAAGTAAGCAAAACATCTAGGCACATTTAAAGAAAAAGGTTATTCTGATCATATTAAAAAGAAAGCAATGGCTGAGGTTAACTCCTTATGAGCTCCTTATTAAGAAATTTGGAAGAAAGTTTAGAGAGGCCAAATAGAAATAAAAATAGGAGATGGATGAGTAATAAAGAACTCATTAGTGTTTGTGAGTCCGTTAAATGGATATTCAAATAGGATTAAACAATCATTAAGAAAGAATCTTGCAATCTTCGAATATGATGAGATCCTAAAACTGTTTGTGAGAAATTACTCAAAAATAGTATTCCGGAGAGGAATTATGTTGAATCACTACCCAGTTTCTTTAGAAATTATGATAAGAAAGGTAGCATTTGGAGTATGAATAAGTCTATTTGGCTGAATATGATCTGAGAATAATTCTGACTAGATTTAGCTTTGCAAATACATCATTGGCTAATAGATGAGCTATGGCTAGAGATATTGCACATGAAATGAAAGGTCCCGAGTTCAATCCCTGAATTAGAGAAGAACTAATATTAAGTGCTTATTATATATTTTAAAGATAGGAGAATTGTCCAATTCATTTTATTTGTATTTTTACTGTCATTTTTTAACTTTGATTTAATGTTTGTAAATATGTGGAAGTTTGATACATTGTTTTATTAGCCATCATCCATTCAAATAGGAATATTTTTAGTTCAGTGAAACAGATTTATCCCTCAATGGGCAAATCTCTGGATGTCGATCTTGATTAATGCATTGTTTTAATTGGCTATTGATTATTTAAATTACAAACGAGTTGAGAGTAATTAATTGATGAAACTGCATGTAACTGAGCGGAGAAACACGTAAGGGACTGAATCAACTGAACACCTCTATCATTTTGATCTAGCTATTACAAACTGGAGAGGTGGGGTGAGCAGTGACTCAATGAGCTTTTAAGATAATATCTAATAACTTTGCCAAATAATAATTGTCTAATTTGACCGAAATAGTTTGAAAGATACATCTTTATTTAACAAATATTTGGAGACTTGATAATAATTGTAGTAAGTATAAAAGAATTTTGATACCTCTCTTCAATTCTTAATACTACAATTCGCTTAATGAACAAGATCTTTGATCATCTGTTTTTTACTGTTATTAACCATCTGACAATTACCGTATATACTCGTGTATAAGCCGAGTTTTTCAGCATACTTTTGTATGCTGAAAAAGGGCACTCGGCTTATACACGGGTGAACTTACCTGGTGTCCGGTTCCTCGGCTTCAACTTCTGCATATGCGTTCCAACAACAGGAAGTTCGGCATTTGGAACGCAAACTTGCGTTCCAAATGCCGAACTGCCTGTTGTTGGAACGCATTGCCGGGTAAGTGGGAAAAAATCTCCCTCTCCCTCTCCCTGTCCCTCTCCTTTTTTTTTTTTTTTTAATTTACAGTGCAATTACATAATGAACAAACAATACAGCCACCATGATCATACATTTATATCCCTACCCCTTTATTTAGGTTAGGTTATACCCAATGTCAATTATTTTATAATCATTTATGAATGTTCCTTGTCATCTACTGTTATTTATGGTTTAGCTAAAAATGATTTCATAGATTGAACCTATCATTTTTATTTAGGTTTTTAAATTAGCGCTCTTTTCCACCCTAGGCTTATACTCGAGTCAATAAGTTTTCCCAGTTTTATGTAGTAAAATTAGGTGCCTGTAAATAGATCATTGAGGTGAAATTGATTATATTTCAATTTATTGAATGACTTTTTTTTTTATAATTGTTTTAATAAATTAGCTTTTTATTTCACATGTATTGTTTGGATGGTGGTCTCTATTCTTTGTTTATTTGTGTTTTCCTTTTTAATATTACTGTTTGAAAATTGAGGATTTATCCACAAAAATCTGACAATAGGAACAGCAAAGAATATTAGTCACTTGATATTAGTCCTGTGAAACTATTGGTTCTTTAATTGAGCATGGGAAGAGGTAATGATAGGTGAAAAGAGGCGAGGTCAGAGATATATGGGGAAGAAGTGTTGGTGAGGGCTTTTAAGTGATGGTTAGGAGCTTGAATTGGATAGGGAGCCAATGAAGGGATTTACATAGTGGAGCGATGGGAGAGCAAGATGAACCTAGTCACAGCATTCTGGATAGATTAAAAGTGGGAGTCAAGAAGGCCAGTGAGATGAGGTTGCAGTAGTTGAGATGAGAAATGATGAGCAAATGGACCAGGGAGAGGTAAAGAGGTGATCCAGAGAACATGGTGCTGGGGGCGAGGCACAAAATAGGCTTCCCCAACACACCTTGGTATCGTCTGGAGTGAGAGAATTCGCACCAAAATCACCCTTCAATGCAACAGAGATTTGGTACAGAAGCTCAGACACGCCAGGACCCTGTCAGACTGGTAGTTGTGGGCTGACTCACTTCCTCTAATCCTCCTGCAATCCTTTGGGCTTCACTCAGCTAAGTATCCCATGGGGGTTTTAATATTGTAGACTATTACAACTATCTATGCATATAGCATGTAGACTATTCCATCTAATTAGCATTTAGAGTTTTATATGGAGTCTAAAAGGTTGCTGGAGGCACTACCTTATTCTGGGTCTGTTCTATTTAAATCAGAATTGGATACCATGATTAGTCAGGCTACTGGGGGAAGGAGTATGTTCTTTCCAGTGAATGTTCCAAGAGTGCGGACTCCGAGATTTGACTCATTCCGGCAGTTCTTTTGTGGGAACTATTAAAGTAATTTCATCATTTTCCAATAAGCATTGTCTATGTGATTTATTTGGTTCCAAAGCACAAGCAATTTATTTAGCAAAAAGCAAAAGTTTAGCAGTTCAATAAATAAGTACAGTACAGCCGATATATTATACATACATACATACATACATAAGCTCGATCCAGCTACAGTCCTTCAGTCTTGAAGATTGTGGTCAGAGTGACTGTTTAGCTGGTTCCAGGGAGCTGAATATATACATTTAGTGATACAGTGAAGACAATAAAGGTGACTTGGCAAGTTTCCATAGGTAAGCTTCCATAAGTTCAGGCTCCAGGAAGGTCCAGTGTAAAGCAGTCCATAGGTCAGTTCAAACAACACCCTCCAAGGGTGGGGGTCTGCTCTCCAGCTGATGCATACTTAGTTTTCCCACCAAGAACTGGTTCAAACTGGTCTATTAGCTTTACACAGACAATATCATTCCAATCATTTATTCCCTATCATCAATAACTAGCACACGCAATGTGCGATCCTTTCGGCGAATGAACCAGACAACTGCGGATAAATAGGGGATTAGAATGATACCAAACATAACATGCATCCCGTGACCTGAACTAAAGTGTACATATAACCTTATAATATGTAAATATAAACCAAATAACATCTGCTCATAAACGACTGTGGAATGGAACCATTATAAATATGAAATATATATATATATATATATATATATATATATATATAAATGAATGTGAAAGTGCGAGTGTATGCGTGCGTGCTTTATCGTGCGATTGCGCCATGACATGTAACGCGAGGCGTACTGATCGCAATCGCACGGTTAAACAATATTAATCAATCTACTTTCTTTCATCCAATTATACGTCTTTGACAGAACTCATCGAATAGAGGCAGAACTCTGGTGGCCAGAGGGCAGACCCATAGAGGCAGAGGGTCCCAATCCAAGAGGCATCCATCATCCTAGAGTTCGGATAAACAGTCAGCATGATGGGAGCCCCCCGCTCCTCATGGTGGCAGGGGGTCTTCTACTACTGTTCCGAGATCAGTGGGTGGCATCTATCAGGGTGCATGGATCCTGGGGATCATGACCAGAGGGTATGTCATAGATTTGGCAGGACCGCTCCTCATCAGTTCTTTGCCACCTCTTTAACACTAAATCAAGAGAAAAGGTGGCTGATGCTTTGGTCAGTCTCTTCCCTTCTTTCAGCCAGTGTGGTATGCAAGGTTCTAGAGTCTCAAAGGGGCCAGGGATTTTATCCGAATCTTTTCTTGGTTCTCAAACAGGATGGGTCTTTTCAGCTATCCTGAATCTCAAGGGACTGAATCGGTACCTCAGATTGGACAAGTTCTGGATGGAATTAGTCCACTCAGTAATAAACGGTCTGGAAACTCGGGAGTTTATGGCGTCAATAGATATCAGAGACACTTATTTACATGTCCCTATTTGGGAGAGACATCAACCCCTCCTTCAGTTCACGGTGGGAAGCGCTCATTTTCAGTCAGCATTGCCGTTCGGTCTGTCAACACTCCGAGAGTTTTTACAACAATTATGGTGGTGATGGCTGCTCTCCTGAGGAACATGGGAATAAACATCATTCTTTACTTGGACGACCTGCTACTCAAGGCCTCTTCAAGCGGCAGGTTGGAGCAGCATCTGTTTCTGACATTCCAAATCCTGAAGAGGCACAGATGCATAATCAACTATTCCAAGTCTCAGTTGGTTCCTTGCCAAAGGATGATTTTCTTGGGTCTCCTGATGGACAGCATTCATTAGAAGGATTTCCTTCCGGAACCCATGGCTCACTCCTTGCGAAAGGTGGTGAGAACAATGCTTCAACACTCTTGTCCTTCCATGCTCCTAGGTATGAGGCTCCTGGGACTCATGGTGCCAACCTTCGAAATCATTCCATACGGTCAATTTCATTCACATGCCTTCCAGTTGGACCTTCTTCGCCAGTGGTTAGGGTCCCCTCTCCATCTTGATTCCCAAAGGATAAGACTATCTCCAGAGATCCGCCTTTCGCATTGTTGGTGGCTGGATCAGACTCATCTAACAATGGGTCGCTCCTTCGTCCCTTGGTGTTGGATTTTGATAACAATGGATGTCAGCCTTCAGGGATGGGGGGCGGTGGTTCTAAATCTGCGTCTTCAAGGTCTTTAGACACGCAGGGACATGTTGCTGCTGATCAACATTCTCAAACTAAAGGCGATGCTCCTGGCCCTTCAGGGGGCGCAAACTTTACTTCAGGGAAGGCAGAAGCATCTTCAATCCAACAATGCCATGGTGGTTGCATACATAAATTGGCAGGGAGGAACAATAAGTGTGGTAGCTATGATGGTAACTAGAGATGGGCGGGTCCGGTTCTCCGAGAACCGAACCCACCCGAACTTTGGGTATCCGAGTACCGAGCTGAGCAGCTCGGTACTCTCCCGCCCATTCCGAATCCAAATCGAGGCCGAACGTCATTGTGACGTCGTCGGATCTCGGGACTCGGTTCTCGCGATACTTCAACTTTATAAATACACGCCTCCACAGCAATCCATCGCCATTTGACAGAGGGAGAGAGCAGGGTGTAGTCATAGGCTAATTAGAGCAGGGACAGAGAATACCATATTGTTCTTGCAATTGCTCTAACCAAAATCGCTAGTGCAGAGAGGAGGATAGAGGTTTATTATTTTTTCTTCATATTTGGCACTCCCCAGCGCTTTTGGGGTGTCCCCCATAATTGTGCATTAATATTTCTGGCTGTCAAAAGTCATATCTGTCAGCAGTATCTACTCAATAATTTGTAGCACACCTCAGTGTTTTTGGGGTGTCCCCCATAATTGTGCATTAATATTTCTGGCTGTCAAAAGTCATATCTGTCAGCAGTATCTACTCAATAATTTTTAGCACTCCTCAGTGTTTTTGGGGTGTCCTCCCTAATTGTGCATTAATATTTCTGGCTGTCAAAAGTCATATCTGTCAGCAGTATCTACTCAATAATTTTTAGCACTCCTCAGTGTTTTTGGGGTGTCCTCCCTAATTGTGCATTAATATTTCTGGCTGTCAAAAGTCATATCTGTCAGCAGTATCTACTCAATAATTTGTAGCACACCTCAGTGTTTTTGGGGTGTCCCCCATAATTGTGCATTAATATTTCTGGCTGTCAAAAGTCATAACTGTCAGCAGAATCTACTAAATAATTTTTAGCACTCCCCAGTGGTTTGCGCTCAGAATGGATTCAAAGCAGTCCACATATGATCTGAATGAGCAACCAGGTTCTGTCACCAGTCCTGATGTTAGTGTTTCCAGTACGTCATCTGGCCAAGGCGATGTCAAACAACAGAGTGTTTTCAAATTAGTGCAAAAAACAAAAACCAAAAAAAAATTTACTGTATTGAAGCGAAAAAGAAGTGTAACTGAGCAAAAGTTAAGTGACGATAAAAAAAAAATTGCAAGCATGCCATTCTACACACGCAGTGGCAAAGAGAGAATGAGGCCTTCACCTTTGGCTATTAGTGGCAGATCCCAAAAAGTTACCCAGCCTACAATTGGTGCACAACTACTGTTACGCGTCAAAGCCGAGCTGCAAGATAACAGTGAGGCATTACAGGAGAATATTTGCTCTGATTCACAAATGACAACAATCCCTGTGGAGAGTCCATCCAACAGTGGGATGTCTAATCGTGAGCATTCTGCTGATGTGTGCCTTAATAGCCCGAGTGTAGCCGGTGATACCCAAATTGAGGATGCCACTTTGGAATTAGAAGAGGATGAGGGGGAGATTTGTGTAGGCGACGAGGGCGCTAATGATGATGTTGATGATTATGATGCAGACAGATACCAAATTGCCTTTCTCAATTTCTATTTATATTCTAGATTATATAACGGCTGAATAGTTTTCTATTTTACTCCTAGTGGAGAGAGGATCTGATGCAGACAGATACCAAACTGCCTTTGTCCATTTCAATTTATATTGTACAGTCTATAATGGCTGAATTTTTTAGTATTTTATACAAGTGGAGGGGGGCCTAGAGAGACAGAAACCAAACTGGCTTTCTCCATGTCAATTAATATTGTACAGTCTATAATGGCTGAATTTTTTGGTATTTTATACAAGTGGAGGGGGGCCTTGAGAGACAGAAACCAAACTGGCTTTTTCCATTTCTTTACATATTTAACTATAAGTGTAGGGTGTAATATACATTCAAAGACGATGGCTGCATTGCCAATATGCATAGATGGAGAGGAAGACAATCTGTTTTGTGTGTAGAATAGGCCTACCAACGAAGAATTAAACTGTTTTTTTGGATGATTTATTACCTCAACAATTAGATTACTTGTCTCTAAAACAGTTGGAGCACTAAATTGGGTTAATTTAGGCCCAAAAACATGGATTTTCCAAAAAATAGCAAAACAAAACCAAACAAAACCAAAACCAAAACCAAAACACGCAATGGCGGTTTTGCAAAACCAAAACCAAAACCAAAACACGACGGTAATCCAGATCCAAAACCGAATCCAAAACCAAAACACGGGGGTCAGTGACCATCTCTAATGGTAACAAACCAGATCTTTGCTTGGACCAATTCCAAGAGTCCTCAGGCAAGGTCATCTAGGAGAACTTTCTGTCATTCTAGTGGCACCAAATTGACCCAGATGAGTTTGGTATGCCACCACTCTTCAAATGGCAGTAGGGCCGCAATGTGCCCTGCCCCTTCGACCCGACCTGCTTAGGCAGGGACCGTTTCTTCACCCAGACTTGCTTCGTCTAGCTTTAATGGCGTGGCATTTGAAGCCAGACTCTGGCGATCCAAGGGATTCTCTCGCGGAGTAGTGGAGACGCTGATGCGGGCACGGAAACCATCTTCAGCACGGATCTATCACTGGGTTTGGTGAGCTTATGTTTGGTGGTGTGGAGTTGCTCGTCCAGGGCAGAATCCTTCAAGCTTTCTCGTTTTCTTGTGTTCCTTCAAACTGGTTTGGAAGCAGGACTTAGAGAGCCAATAACTGAGCCTTCAGTGAACTTCATCTCTCTGTTTTTCCAGTGCAAACTAGCTAATTTACCTGATGTTCATACTTTTCTCCAGGGATTATTGAGGATTCAACCTCCTTATGTTTCAGCTTTGGCTCCCTGGGACCTCAGTCTGGTTAAAAATGTTTTGAAGAGTGCTCCTTTTGAAACGCTTGGTGCAGCAGAACTACACCTTTTGACGTGGAAGGTGGTTTTTCTGATGGCCATTGCGTCGGCGCGCTGGGTGTCAGAGCTTGGAGCACTGTCATGCAGATCACCATACTTGATGTTCCATGAAAATTTGGCAGTCCTTAGGGTGGTTGCTTCCTTTCTTCCTAAGGTGGTCACAGATTTCCACATAAATCAAGAAATTGTGGTTCCAGCCTTCAGGGAAGGGGTGTCCTCAGGGGGGACTTCCTCCTCAGCTTTGATGGATGTAGTTAGAGCTCTACTGATTTATGTGGATAGGACTTCGTCTTACAAAGACGGATTCCCTTTTTGTCCTCTATGACTGTTAGAAAAGGGCTGGCCGGCCACCAAGCAATCTATTGCTCGTTGAATTAGGGCTATGACACGCTTATGTGAGTTCAAACCACCATCCCATATCAGGGAGGATCACTAATCACTACTCATTCCATTGGGGCCTCTTGTGCCGCTCGCCATGGCGCTTCTGCGGGTCAGCTTTGCTGGGCGGCTACCTGGTCCTCAGTTCTTACATTTACCAAGTTCTGTCTTTCGGGCCGGGCTATCACTAGCGGTCCCTCCCTTAGGGGGCTGCTTTAGAAAGTTCCTATGGTAGCAGTGTCCCCCAGAGTGGATGATTGAAAAAAGTAGATTTATGTACTTACGTTAAATCTCTTTCTTTGAATCCATCTGGGGGACACTGCGTTCCGTCACTTCTGCTCTTCTGCTGTGTGGTCTTGGTTGTTTTGCTCTCTTCCTTGTATTATAGTATTATACTGAGGCTTGTATGGGATGCAGAGGGGAGGACTCATCAGCACGTTTAGTTGTAAACTATTTAAGTGCAATTTCCATGTGCCCTAATACAACCCAGTGTCCTCCAGATGGATTCAGAGAAAGAAATTTAACATAGGTACATAAATCTACTGTTTGTTGTGGATAGAGCCAACTATATCTGTACAGTAGATGGCAAAGTCAAGAGTGGTGGAGAAGGAGAGGGAGGATTCAGGAAAGAACAGTGCAAAAAGGCATCAGGGGTTGTTGGACAAGGAGGAGATGAGGGATGTGAAATAGGTTTGTTAGGCAAGAGAGGACAGAATAGTAGGAGGAAAGGATGAATTTTTGCCTAAACTCATCAACGTAGCGAGATTTCCTCCATTGGCATTCAGAAGAGCGGGAGGTAGTGAGTTAGAGGAAAGTGCCAGAGTTGGGGTTTAGATTGGCAAGTTGGAAGTGGGGTGGCTGGGGCTGCAGTATCAAGGGCATCAGAGAGTGTGGAGTAATAATGGCAGCTTTAATGCATGACAGAGAAGAAATAGGAGAAGGAAGGTTTGAGTCAACTCTGTTGAGAGGATGCTGTACCATAAGCTATTTGACCAAGGGCTGAGGCAGAGCTGTGTGGACCTCGTCCATTGTTTTAACATTGAAGAATTGTAAGACAGAAAGCCTTTGCAAATGCGGAGACTTTAAAACAACGATTAATCCAGCGCTGTACACAGTACAATACCAGCTACCAAAGATTGAAAACATCTTTGCAGCTCTGTTGGGAGGAGACTGTATTACAAATATAGATTTCTCTGTCCCCAGTGGGGGTATAGTATAGCATTTCAATAAAGATTTATGTTATTACATTTCAGGAAATCTTCTGAAATTGACATCCATTATCACTACAGCTTTGTTGGGTGACCCATTTCTAAAGATTATACTTCTCAAAAGAGCTCAGAAGATGTAGATTTCATTGTGTGGCCTTCAAACCACTTAGAGTGTGCGTCCACCGCAATCAGAACATGAACCATAAATGGACTTATGAAATCAATATGAACTCTTTGCCATAGAGAGGAGGCCCATTCCCAAGGGTGTAATAGAGCTAGTGGAGATACATTATTAATTTGACCATCAATTCCAGTCCACCATACATAACTTTCAACTAAGGCCTTAATTTTTACTGTGCTGAAATGGTCTTCATGCAATTCTTTCAATTCTGTTATGAAGCTTGATACACACTACTACTATGGCTCCACACATTAAAGATAATTTACATATGGATAATTAATCTCTTTCTGAGAATCCTGGATACAATGAGTTCTCATGTTTTGGCAAACTTTTTAACTTTTTTTTTTGCAAACCTGTAATATTATACAATTTAGACGATACTAGGTCATTTCTGGTTCCTGTTTCACGACAACATTAGTTATTGGAAGCTGTTCTATCACTATAGATGCATATCTTTTTGGTCTGTGTGGACGCACTCATCAACTTTTTATAGAGAGGATTGTAACAATCCATCAGCGTTGCCATGAGGTTTCATTGCTTTAAATTCAATCTTATAAGTGTGAGCTCCCAAGAATAAAGACCATCTTTGTAACCTGGCCACTGTCATTGCAGGAAGTCCTTTCTGAGCATTGAATATAGACACAAAGAGGTTGGAGATCTCTGACCAATATGCTCTGTCCATAAAGGGACTGGTAGAATTTATTTAATCCTGTGTAAAAGGCTCCACAATCAATTTTTCCATAATTACATTAAGCCACTATTAAGGATCTTGATACTACTGCGATTGGTCGCTCACTGCCATCTGACAGAGTATTCCATAAAATGAGGCATCACATGCCAACTTGATAGGTATTGATTGGCAAAAGTGTGTGAGGTCCCTGCCTAATGTTTTTAGCTTGTCGCCTGAAAAGCTTTTTCACAGTTTGTAGTCCATTTCCATGATGCTTCCGTCTGTAAGAGAGCATTCAATTGGTTTAATTGCGTTGATATAAGTAGAAATTTGAGATAATAATTCACTAGACCTAAATAAGATCTCAACTGAGCCATGGATTATGGTTGTTGTTCTTGTAGCACTGCTTTGATTTTCTCTTTGGTTCAGATTGATTTGATAATTATATTGTCCACAGTAAGAAATTTCTCACTTTATCGGGCATATTCAATTAGCTTTCCAGTTTGCGGTAACGCGCGTTACCGTGAATCCTGCGCAGTATTGCCGTTAATACGGTAACGCATTAATGCAGATTTTCGTACGCAACCCTATGGGCTGTGAACGAAAATCCACGTTATTGCGGTACCGTGGATTGACTACGCGGCCCGTTCCAGCGCGATCTCGCGGACCGGAAAGCTAATTGAATATGCCCCAAAGAATTCACATTTATCTAGATTGGCTTTCAGCCCGTATTCTTATAGTCTTGGGAGTACACTTTTAAGATTATTTAAATGAGCTTCATCATGTTTTCCTGTAGTGATAATATCATCAAGGTAAAATTGAGTACCTGGTATTCCTTGTAAAACTTGATCTATGGCTTTTTGCAAAATTGCTGGAGCTGAATCTATTACAAAGACAAAATGGTTGTATTGAAATAAACCTTTGTGTGTTGATTAAGTATTTCTTTGACATATCTTTAACTGTCATTTATAAACATGCTTGTGTCAAAATAGGATTTTTGTTACTCATTGTAAAATCCGTTTCTCTTAGTCCATTGGGAGGGACAGCGATATATTGGAGGTTTGAGTCAACTCTGTTGAGGGGATGCTATACCATAAACTATTCGACCAAGGGTTCAGCTGAAAAAACTAGAAAGCTGGGGAATTGTGTCACCTGTAGAATGGAGTGAGTGGACCTCGCCCATTGTTTCAGTATTGAAGAAATGTAAGGCAGGAAGCATTTGCAAATGCGTAGACTTTAAAACAATGATAAATCCAGCGCTATACACAGTACAATACCTGCTACCAAAGATTGAAAACATCTTTGCAGCTCTGTTGGGAGGAGACTGCCTTACAAAAATAGATTTATCTGTCGCCATTGGTATAGTAGGCGGTCCTGGAGTCAGGGGCACTGTAAACTATAAGTGAGGGAGGATAGATTCACCCCTACTATATCCCTCCTGGAGAAACTATCCTTCAGTTTTTGTTTGTATATATATCTATATATATATATATATATATATATATATATATATATATATACATTTCTATATATATATATATATATATATATATTAACACATGCATATATCTATATATAAATACATTTATATATATATATACATATATATATATATATATATATATATATATTTATATATATATATATTGTTATGAGCATTTTGTCGCTATCCAATAACGCTTGTCGAATCTCGATTTGTGTTTCCAACGCACAAAGATTTATTCTGAAAAAGTAGCAGAATATATTCAAGCGAAATAATAATAAGTACAGCCGTAACTTATCGCAGGCGCTCTGGATCCAGTTTACAGTCATTCAGGTCTGAAGTCTGTGGTCAAGGTGACTGAACACTGGATGAGGAGCTGCTATTTATATGCACAAAGAGATACAGTAAACAATGCAGATAGTATAGCTTGCTTCTATTGGTCCAGGTTTCAGGAAGGCCCAGGGGGTTGTCGATTATTGGCTAGTTCAACCTAAAGAATCCAAAGGTGGGGGTTATCTCTCCAGGGGATATTGCTCCGATCTTCCTGCCAAGATTCATAGTCTTAATAGTCTATAATTCCCTAACATTAATAACTTGCGTATGCACTCTGCGATCCCTTCGCAGGGTGAACCGGACAGTTGCAAATGTAAAGGGGATTAATATGATACCACACATGACATGATTCCTTCAACCTGTACCATATGTTTTACTGATATGAATATAACTTATAATATTGCACATAAACACTACTATATTTCAACATAAATAACTATGTGTTGCAACTACCATTAACGTGTACTATTTTACAAATGTGTGTGTTGGTGCTAATGTATGTAAAAGCGTAAATACTGTTATTGCCACGTGTTGTGGCTGGGCACGTACTTCCACACTGTAGCGTGCTCTACGCATCTTTTCAGACAAAGACAACCAAGTTTGCTCGATTTTAATTGACATGACTTTATCCAATTTGCTGACTTCGACAGCTCCACCCTTTGATAGTGTAATAAACTATCACCTAATCACCGTTTCAAGTTCAGAATTATACAATACATCTTCACAGACCATGATCTCAGTAACTTGCACCACCCTTTCAGTCTCGTTCTCAGTGTTTCTCCTAGAAGACTGTTTTCGACACTTCAACACAGTAGGAACACATTTGACACATAAACCAATTGCTAAGATGACACCCAGTATAAGGAGAAGGAGCTTACCTACACTATCAACCATTTCCTGTACCCATTCCCCCAGACCAGAGAACCATTTCACAGGATTCAACCACGAGAACCATGCTGCCACCTTTTCCCCGATCTCATATAACGAAGAATTATGGTTCCTTCGAAATTCCCATTTCAGTTGCAAAATTTCATGAATCTTCCGGTCTATAACCTCCTTAGGGTCATGCATATTATTGGTGATGTACGTGCAACATTTGATACCAAACTTGGTGGCCAATGTCACACAGTACCCACCAGTAATAGAGGTGAGATAATTTAGTACCAGTCTATGTTGCACCAACTCCTTCTTGTACGCTTGTAGCTCCCTTCCAGTATACCTGAAAGTGTCATCATACATCTCGGTGATATTGTTTATCAATTTAGCTAGGTCTTGTATATATTTAAAGTTTAATGTTCCCCGAGCGGTCCTGGTGAGATCTAGAGCAACCGTAACTTGAAAACCAGCAGTTTCACTAATCAATTTTGTAGCTATGGGTTCCTCACCAGGAATCATATTTCTCTTGCCACGGTGTTCATACTGTGTGTGTGTGTATGTATGGTGGTAATGTAGTCTTGTGAATACCAACCATTTCTTCATGAGTAATAGTCATGATTTCAGGAACCAGTTTAGCTAAGAAACACAAGCCCTTGGAACTCGGACTCACCCAGGAATAAGCTTTCCTCCCACACACAAAGTACACATCATCAGGGAGAACATAAGGAACAGTATGCCCATTAATTATATCACACAGGGTTTTGCTAAAACTACCCATGCCTAGTGTCTCCATTTGCTCAAGACACGTGTCAGCATGGATGACATTCTTACAATTACCTATAGAGACTTTTCCAATGGATTCTTTCTTATGTTTGGTTATACGCCCTAATTTGTGACTTCCATCAACATTCCTGCCTATTGGTGACCTTGTACGTCTCCCTCCAAAATGAGCATAGCGAGCCATTGTCTGATCTGAAAGGTCAGCTTCCCAATTCTCCAGATGCTTTGCATGAGAGATATTTAGGCACAGCAAAGATCTGTTTACGGAGTATTGTCGAAGTGTCAGACTAGGGGACCTAGTGTTATTGTACCTCCCTTCTATGGGCCTCCCACCCCTCAATTCGAGTACATCGGAGATGTTTAAAGGGAATGGCACTAGTCCTATGTTATGTTGCCCCTGCGGCACGTGAGAGCACACCCAGCACTCGGTTTGGTTTAGAACCTTACCCACCAAGGAGTGATAATCCTCCAGAGGATGCCCACCCACATTCAGATTACCGGTGGACTGGCATCTCTCTTCAACTAGGGAGTCACAGAACTTGCAGATACAATACTCATCAGACAATAGCCCCTCACACTGTCTCCGAGTTCCTGAGCTAGCAGACCTTTTCATAACCCCTGGACCAAGCTTGATAATGGGCTGCTCTGAGTACTCTAGTAATTTTTCCTCGATCTCCATCTCATCCGTATCACTGCCAGAACCTTCCTCTGTCCTCCATCCTCCTTCACAAAAATAGAATGCCCTAGAAAAAGTAAAAACAAGGAAAATCCTGGAACAAAAGAAAAACAAAAACCGCCACTCCATCGCTGGAAAGATAGTTCTGATGCAACGTCTCTGGTTCAGGTGTCTTGACTGCAGGCTTTAGGTCTCCCGGAACAGATTTACTAGTGACAGATCTGTGTCGTCGGTTTCAGCTTTATCTCGCACTTTCTCTGGGTTACTGGCTCTCCTGCAGTGGGTGGAATGGACCCAAGTGTCTCTCTGCAACCTTCAGTGATGTAGTACTGGTCAGCAGCACTTGGTACGGGCCTTCCCAATGGTCTGTTAAACAACCTGAATGTAAGAAATTAACATAGTCCCCAGGTTCAACATCATGACAGTTCATTTCTGGCATACCAGGTGACAGCATTTTTAGTTTTTGTTGTTGTTGCTTTAGCTGTCTGCTCATTTTTATAAGATTGTACAGTCACTTCATTATTACACTTCAAGTCGTCTTGTGAACTCACGATCAAATAAGGTTGTTGGCCGAACAGTATCTCAAAGGGGGACAGATTAAGAGGAGGTCTAGGAGTGGTTCGAATGCTATGGAGGACTAGTGGCAAAGCTTCAGGCCTTGCCAACCCAGTTTCAGACATTATCTTACCAAGCTTGTTCTTTATAGTACCATTTACTCTTTCCACCTTACCACTGGCTTGTGATCGGTAAGGGGTGTGAAGTCTGCTACTGATTCCCATGAGCTTACACATATTTTGGAAGATATCACCAGTAAAGTGGGTACCCCTATCACTTTCAATGATTCTAGGGATACCGAACCTACACACAAACTCTTGTACAATTTTCTTTGCAGTGAACACAGCAGTATTAGTGGCTGCCGGATATGCTTCTACCCAACCGGAAAACACATCAATACATACTAACACATACTTTAGATTCCTGCACGGTGGTAATTGGATATAGTCAATTTATATTACCTGAAAAGGTCCGTAAGACATGACATTGCTTTCTTACCAGCCTGAGAGGAAAATCCAGGAGCACACCAGTATGCTCTCACCAGTTTGCACATACCTTCTTTACCCAGGTGAGTCAGACCGTGTGCTGCTTCAGCCAGGCTTGGATAATATGTTCGGGGAGCTACAGGCTTACCTTGTCCATCCCTCCAGAGTCCTGAGGACTCTTGACCACATCCCTTCGCCTTCCAGACCGCCTTTTACTGCAGGGAACACAAATCTTGCATTTCAATTAATTTCTGCATGTCTTATGTCTGAAAAACCATCATAGTCTCGGTCGATACAGTCATAGGTTGCCCTGCTGCCCATTTAGCAGCTTCGTCCGCCCTATTATTTCTCAATGACACCGGGGGGTAAATGTATGAATCTCCGGATTCTTCATCTCCGGCGTGTTCAGCCTCTTCAGCGCTTAAATTTATAGCGGCGCTGCATTGTAAAGGAAAACTTCCCTTTACAATGCAGCGCCGCTTTAAATTTAAGCGCTGAAGAGGCTGAACACGCCGGAGATGAAGAATCCGGAGATTCATACATTTACCCCCGGGTCTTCTTCAGAGGTATGGGCTTTACACTTTATGACGGCTACCGTCTTGGGTAACTGTATTGCTGTCAAAAGTCCTTTTATGTGTTGTAAGTGTGCCACCGGCGTACCTGCTGCTGTCGTAAAGTTTCTTAGACGCCATAGGGGCCCAAAATCATGCACTACCCCGAAGGCGTACCTAGAGTCAGTATATATATTAGCTGATTTACCTTCTGCCAACTCACACACTCTCCTTAATGCTACTAGTTCCACCACTTGGGCTGAGTGAGGTGGGCCAAGGGGTTCAGCTTCTACCACATCCTGATCGTCTACAACAGCGTAACCAGTACATAGCTCTCCCGTCTCTGTCTGTCTTTGACAACTCCCGTCTGTATAAAAATTAAAATCTACATTTTCTAGGGGGGTGTCATGTATGTCGGGCCTTGCAGTAAAGGTCTGGTTCAGGTGTTCCATACAATCATGCGTATCAGTACTCTTGCCTAACTCAACCAGGGTCTCCTCACCTCCCACCCTTTGTGTCTCTAGAGACACATATGGAAGGTATGTAGCTGGATTTAAGTTGCTACATCATTTGATGGTGATGTTTGAGGGTGCCATCAGAGCTAGTTCCCACTTTGTGAATCTAGCTGAAGAAACATGTCTGGTTTGAGCTGAATTTAACATAGCTGATACAGCATGGGGTGTATAGACAGTTGAATTGTGTCCTAATACTACGTCCTCGCTCTTACTTACCAGAAGAGCAGTTGCTGCTACACTTCTGAGACATGTTGGGAGTGATCTTGCCACAGTGTCCAATTGTGCACTGTAGTATGCTACCGGTCTGCTAGCGTCACCATGTTTCTGTGTGAGGACACCTGCTGCACAACCATCAGCTTCTGTACAGTATAGCTCAAAAGGCTTTTCATAATCAGGTATTCCCAATGCAGGTGCTCCAGTCAGACTATCCTTAAGACTAAAGAACGCTTGCTCTGACTCTTCTGTGTGTACGACACGTTCTGGTTTCGAGGAAGAGACTAGCTCCTGCAATGGTAATGCCAGAATAGAAAAACCTGAGATCCAGGATCTACAGTATCCACACATCCCGAAGAAGGTACGAATTTGCTTCTGGCTCTGCGGCAGAGTCATGTGTTGTATGGCCTCAATTCTGTCAGTCGTCAGATGTCTTAGCCCCTGAGTGAGACAGTGCCCTAAGTATTTGACCTTAGTCTGACATGGCTGTAACTTGTCCTTTGCCACCTTGTGTCCTGTTTGTGAGAGATGGAGCAACAACAATTTAGTATCATGTAAACATGACATAAAAGAATCAGAGCACAGCAACAAATGGTCCACATATTGAATTAGAACAGACCCATTGCAGGGTTGAAAGGATTGCAAACAGTCATGTAAGGCTTGGGAGAAAATACTGGGGCTGTCAATAAACTCCTGGGGAAGTCTGGTCCATGTGTATTGCACCCCCCGGTAGGAGAATGCAAAAAGGTATTGGCAGTCAGGGTGATGAGGGACTGAGAAGAAAGCAGAACATAGATCAATGACAGTAAAATGACTAGCAGACGGTGGAATCTGCATTAGGATGACAGCTGGATTCGGCACTACGGGGAATTGGCTCTCAACAACTTTATTAATTCCCCTTAAGTCCTGGACTAATCTATAGCCCCTCCCCCCACTCTTCTTCACACGGAAAATGGAACTATTTGCTGTGATCGATGTACGAATTAAAATCCCTTGTTGCAACAGCCTTTTAATAACAGGATATACCCCTAATTCCACCTCCGATTTTAATGGATACTGTGGGATTTTTGGAGCTATCCTACCACTTTTAAGATTTACCATGACAGGGGCTACGTTTGCCATCAGTCCAGTGTCCTGTCCATCTCTGGTCCATAGTGAACCCGGTATTTCCAGCAACATCCCCTTTACTTGAGATGGACTTTGTTCTACAACGGTAGAGTGCAACATTAACCTTTGAGGGGTGTCCAATATATCCTGTACCTCATGCGCGACTTTCTCTGGTATATCTAAGAACACACCATCTGAAGTACAGTATATGACACTTCCCATTTTACATAACAAGTCTCTCCTTAGCAAGTTAGTAGGAGCCGCTGCAGCTAAGAGAAACGAATGCTTAGTATGCAGGGGCCCGATAGTAACTTCTGTGGGTTTAGTTATAGGATAATGTAACACTCTTCCCGTTACCCCCATAGCTGGAATAGTCTTACTGGTCACCTGTAGATTGAAAGGAGAGGTTATCACAGATCTGGCCGCCCCGCTGCCTTCCCAAGTTACAATCACGGCTTTCCTTGCCGTGCGGTCCAATCGCAACGCTTACAAATACTAACTATGAATAAACATTGCGATGGCTCTTGGGAACGCGCGCGAAAACTTCCTTTGTTTTTGCTCCCGGTATACCTGCCCCATATACCGTCCTTTAGTTGGGTAACCTGCCTCGCCAGACAGCAACTGAGCACCTCAACAATAAACAGTGTTTCTACGTCACAAAATCACACACTATACACCTTTTCTGTGCAGAAAATCAAAAGTTCCCAACAATAGTAATAATGTCTCAGAGGCTTTCACAAGTAATTATACTATGCACATATAATAACTATCAAAACGATTGTTTAACCACGTGGCAAATCTACCGGAAGTACACATACGCTATGCAATACAATATATCAACACGCAATATGACAGAAAAAGAAACAGTTTTCTCTTTTGTCCCTAGATTCTAGTTAGCGCACCTTCAGATTATGCAAAACGGACATTCGGTTTCACAACACAGAGTAAAATTCAGGTTTTGAACACATTGCGTTCTTACCCGTATATGACGCGTCTCCACCCTTTGTTGGGGAACCGAAATCCGTTGGTCTTGCGTATCGTCCGGCAACGAAACCTCCGCTGCGAGCCCCCAAATTGTTATGAGCGTTTTGACGCTATCCAATAACGATTGTCGAATCTCGATTTGTGTTTCCAACGCACAAAGATTTATTCTGAAAAAGTAGCAGAATATATTCAAGCGAAATAATAATAAGTACAGCCGTAACTTATCGCAGGCGCTCTGGATCCAGTTTACAGTCATTCAGGTCTGAAGTCTGTGGTCAAGGTGACTGAACACTGGATGAGGAGCTGCTGTTTATATGCACACAGAGATACAGTAAACAATGCAGATGGTATAGCTTGCTTCTATTGGTCCAGGTTTCAGGAAGGCCCAGGGGGTTGTCGATCATTGGCTAGTTCAACCTAAAGAATTCAAAGGTGGGGGTCATCTCTCCAGGGGATATTGCTCCGATCTTCCCGCCAAGATTCATAGTCTTAATAGTCCATAATTCCCTAACATTAATAACTTGCGTATGCACTCTGCGATCCCTTCGCAGAGTGAACCGGACAGTCGCAAATGTAAAGGGAGTTAATATGATACCACACATGACATGATTCCTTCAACCTGTACCATATGTTTTACTGATATGCATATAACTTATAATATTGCACATAAACACTACTATATTTCAACATAAATAACTATGTGTTGCAACTACCATTAATGTGTACTATTTTACAAATGTGTGTGTTGGTGCTAATGCGTAAATACTGTTATTGCCACGAGTTGCGGCTGGGCACGCTCTTCCACGCCGTAGCGTGCTCTACGCATCTTTTCAGACAAAGACAACCAAGTTTGCTCGATTTTAATTGACATGACTTTATCCAATTTGCTGACTTCGACATATAATAAGCAAAAGACGCTTAGTGTTTGAATTTATACCACCGAATTAGTGACAATTCAAAGTAAACTCGTGTATAACATACACCATAAAAATACAGTAGACCATACAATTTTATACAGCAGGCAGCTCCTTAGATTTAGCACTTATTTGCAAGTGCCCAGGTATTTCTAAAAAACAAAAATAGATGCGCCACACATAGTGCATTAAACATATAGAGATAAATTCTCAGTGAAAGCGGCATGTGAATTAGCCTCGTACCAGAAAAGTGAAAATAAACAGCTTATCTGTAATCAAATTCCAGATGTCTGTATAGTAGAACTCCTCTAGTGCACAATCTTCTGATATTGAATGAACTACAGGGCTCAAAAAGAAACCATTATGGTGCAGTATGCCCAATCAAGATCATATTAAAGTTCTCATCATAGTACTGACAGGAAAAATGCGCCCGTACATAAATTATGACATATATAGGCCTATCTGTAACTTTCCCGGATGGTAACACAGGATCCCTCCAATCCACCTGGCCACGGTAAAAATGATGATCCACAGGAGAAGAACAGAGAACAGAGGGGGATAAGGCGTTCTCTATTCTTCTCCTGTGGATCATCATGTCACCATGTCAATACTATGATGAGAACTTTAATATGATCTTAATTGGGCATACTGCACCATAATGGTTTCTTTTTGACCTATTGGCCTAAAGTTCAGTGTGCTGGACTGTTGTCTCCCTTCCTATCTGGGGAATCGCAAAAGGCATACTATGATCTCAGCATTCCTGATGCCAGGAACTATGATAAATTGAAGGAAGAAATTTTGACCCTTTAGGTGTCACATTGTCCGTGCACAAAGAGTACATTGTTGGGGATACCAGGAGGATAAACCTCCCCACAGATGCATGACCTAATCCACCTCACAAAAAAAATGGCTACATCCGGAGACTTTGACAGGCCCCCATATTGTGGAAAGGATCGTGATGGATCGCTATCTAAAGGCCCTGCCTGCAACTCTGGGCAAGTGGGTAAGCCATGGAGACCCGAAAACGGCAGACCAGCTTGTGGAGATGGGAAAGAGGTATCTGGCAGCTGAGGAACTAACGAATATACCCCACCGGCCCCTAGTTCCATTTAAAACACAATCAGAGCAGCCGGGCAGCACACTGTCCCTGCCTGTCACTGTCGAGTGGACCTGCACATATTGTGCAGCCGTCAGCAGCAAGCCCCTGCTAGGGGGGGCGATTGCCCCGATCGCCCCCTCCCCTGGATCCGCCACTGTACCCTTATATGGCAATGAATCAATGGTTATTGTACCAAATGTCAAAAAAGGGTGAGGATATTGTGGAGCAGCTAATTGTACCTAAGGCTTATAGGAGAACGGTCTTGGCTCATGGTCACATAACTGCAGGGCATCTAGGAGTAGAAAAAACCTCAGAGAGAATATTGCAGCGTTTTTTCTGGTCAGGGATCCATAAAGATGTATCTGATTATTGCACACCCTGCCCAGAATGTCAATACCATGCACCTAGGCCACACTTTAAAAGTCTGCTTGTCCTGTTACCCATTATTGAAGTACCATTTGAGAGGATAGCTATGGATTTGGTAGGTCCTTTACTAAAGTCTTCCCAGGGGCATCAATATATTCTGGTAATATTAGATTATGCTACAAGATACCCGGAGGCGATCCTGTTACGCAATACATCGACAAAGGCTATTGCTAGGGAACTCGTACAGGGGGTAAATGTATCAAGCTGAGAGTTTTCCGGCGGGTTTGAAATACCAATCAGATTCTACCTATCATTTATTTAGTGCATTCTACATAATGAAAGCTAGAATCTGATTGGTTGTTATAGGCAACATCTCCACTTTTCAAACCCGCCGGACAACTCTCAGCTTGATACATTTACCCCCAGGTCTTTAGCAGAGTCGGGATACCTAAAGAAATCCTCACTGACCAGGGTATGCCTTTTATGTCCAGAATTATGAAAGAGCTGTGCTGCTTGTTTAAGGTCTCTCAATTAAGGACCTCTGTGTATCACCCACAGACTGATGGGTTAGTGGAGAGGTTTAATAAAATGTTAACACATATGCTGAAGAAGGTAGTGGATAAAGATGAGAAAAATTGGGACTTTTTGTTACCATACTTGTTACTGGCAGTAAGAGTGGTACCCCAGTCCTCCACGAGGTTCTCACCTTTTGATTTGTTGTATGAGAGACACCCTAGGGGGTTACTGGACGGCACCAAGGAAACATGGGAGGGGCAACCTAGTCCCTATAAAACTGGGATTGAACATGTTTCCCAGATGCAGGAAAGAATGTCTGCAGTGGTGCCAATAGTAAGAGAGCATCTAGAGCAAGCCCTATTGGCACAACGGGTGTATAACCGTAATGCCCAAGAATGTACCTTTGCTCCTGGCGACAGGGTGCTTGTTTTAGTACCTACTATAGAAAGTAAATTGTTGGCTAAATGGCAAGTACCCTTTGAAATAATGGAGAGTGGGGGAAGTTAACTACAAGCTATATCAGCCAAGGAAAAGAAAACCAGAACAAGTTTACCATGTAAACCTTATTAAACCTTGGAAAGAAAGAGTAGCCCTGTCAGCTACCCCAGTTTCACCGACACCTGCTTTACCGCTGGTTCCGGAAGTCCTAGTAGCTAACACCCTCTCAGTTGCCCAACAGAGTGATGCTAAAGAGTTTCTCATAAGAAACAGAGACTTATTTGTGGATGTACCTGGTAAAACAACAGTCATTAAACTGATAAGCTCCTTTGGATTTCAGTATCATCTCTATGCGGATGATACACAAATTTATCAATCCTCTCCTGATCTTTCACCATCTGTGTTGTCTTCTGTTACTGACTGTCTTTCTGCAATTTCATCTTGGATGTCTTCTCGCCAATTCAAACTCAATCTTTCAAAAACTGAATTAATAATATTCCCACCCAAAAACAGTAGCTTCCTGCCTGACATTTCTATTTTTTGTTGATAACATGACCATAAATCCCACTCCGCAAGCTTGTTGCCTAGGTGTAATCCTTGATTCACAACTTTCGTTTATTCCCCACATCAACTCTATATCTAAATCATGTTACATACACCTAAAGAACATTTCCAGAATACGCACATATCTGACACAAGACACCGCAAAAACATTAATTCATGCACTCATCATCTCCGGTATCGACTATTGCAATTCCCTCTCTACTGGTCTTCCCAAAGTCAGACTTGAACCCCTACAATCTATTTTACATGCAGCGGCTAGATTGATTTTCCTTACTAACCGTTATTCCTCTGCTGAGCCACTCTGTCAATCTCTACCTTGGCTGCCTGTATTTTAACGAATCCAATATAAAATTCTTCTACTAACATACAAGGCCATCAACAAAATTGCACCGACATACATTTCCTCACTTGTCTCAAAATATCTCCCAACTCGACACCTCCGTTCTGCAAAAGATCTGCGTCTCTCTTCCCCTCTCATCACATCCTCCCACTCTCAGTTACAGGACTTTTTCCGGGCTGCACCCACTTTGTGGAATTCCCTCCCACGCACAATAAGACTTTCCTCTAGTCTTCAAACCTTCAAGTGTTCATTGAAAACCCACCTCTTCAGACAAGGTTATGATATTCCTCAACCACCATCTTAATGTCCCTAGATTGCCCTATTACCATCCTCTACACTGCTAATGCAAGACAACAACCCTCTGACCAACATTGGAACACACACAGCCCACTCAATACTATTACCTTTGCGTTCTAGCTGGTCCATTATGCAATATGATGTAGCACATGCCCTTGTGTTTCTAACTCCCATTGTCCTATAGATTGTAAGCTTGCGAGCAGGGTTCTCTTACCTCTCTGTCTGTATGTATTACCCAGTATTGTCTTATCAATGTTTGCTCCCAATTGTAAAGCACTATGGAATTTGCTGGCGCTATATAAATAAATGATGATGATGATATAGTCACTGAACCGAGGGTTAAGGTCAATATGAAACCTTATAGAATACCAGAGGCCCAACGGAAGTTAGTGTCGAAGGAAATTAAAAAAATTTTTAGAATTGGATGTAATTGAAGAATCACATAGTGAGTGGTCAAGTCCTATCGTGCTCATTCCGAAGCCTGATGGGAGTTTACGCTTTTGGAATGACTTTCGTAAATTAAATAAGGTGTCTAAATTTGATGCATACCCAATGCATCGAGTGATCGAGCTTATTGAAAAATTGGGTACAGCACGTTATTTAACCACTTTAAACCTAACCAAAGGGTACTGGCAGGTACTGTTGACAGACAGAGCCAAAGAGAAGACAGCTTTTTTTTCCCCCAGAAGGTCTCTTCCAGTATAAAAGGTTACCATTTGTGTTACACAGGCGCCAGCCACATTCAGAGAATGATGGATAAGATACTAAGGCCCCATAGTCGTTATGCTGCAGCCTTTTTCGATGATGTAGTTATCCATAGTCCAGATTGGCAGTCCCATCTGTCCAGGGTTCAAGCAGTGGTGGACTCTATCCGGGAGGCAGGTTTAATAGCTAACCCAAAAAAGTGTTACTTAGGAATGGAGAAGGTGAAATATCTGGGGTATACCATTGGCAGAGTTATGATAAAGACCTAACTTAATAAAATTAAGGCAATACAAAACTGGCCAAGACCTCTGAACAATAAACAAGTGAGGGCTTTCCTGGGAATCACCGGATATTATAGAAGGTTTATTCCCAATTTTGCCATTAGATTTTTTACGTTCTATGTCTGCTTGTTAGTAATGGTAGAGTCTGGTTTCTATAAGATCTTCACAATATTTTATACCTTTCTCATTATAGTCTAATGTTTATTAAAATATGGACCTAATAAATAGCAATTTTGCTAATGTCAATTCATCCTTACGTTAGAATGTCAGCTAAATAGAATAATATATATATATGTATATTTCCAAAATGGTTATGTGTGTAATTTGATAGATACTATGTGTATATATGTATAATTATATGCATGTATATATGTGGAGGAACATCTAAGTGTATGGATACTTGTATGTTTCTAAGAAGAAATGTCAAAACAACAAGAGAACAACACTACATATGAAAATGTCAACTTGGAAATATGTGTAGATTTTTGTTTGTTTATATATATATATATATATGCTTTTTCTAATGGATATCATATCCTCTACAAGTATAGGGGCGAAACACTCATGCACGAATTACAAAGGGTTAAAAAAAAAAAAAATTTTTACCAGGTGTTAATTGTTTGCAATCTGCTGTGGTCTTAAAAGACGACCGAAGTCAGTGTGAAACTTATCTCTGAGGAAATCGCCTATATGGGGATGAAACGCGTCAGGTGAACAGCAATTATTTTAACCATTCTTGTGGACTACAGTCTAGTGCCCATACCAGTGCATCTTTCTACCAACCGTTCACTTTTATACTTCTGAAGAGTCCCGGAGGAGACGGGGACGCACTTCTATGACGTCAGTCACTAGCGGGACCACGCACTAGTGTTTGGAGTTTATGTGGTGAGAACAAGAGCTACACACAGAGCTCCGTATAATATCTACATCTAGAAGAGGAGGGTCCATGTCGGTTACACAGTACATAGTACATATCAAGGTACCGGTCCTATAATACATCGCCAGAAATTGGTAAGAGACCTTTGTTACCTTTTGACATTCCGTATTGGATTTCATCAGTTATTCCGGAGTTGGACCTCCCAAACACACCACTTTATTCTCCATATTACTATCCCTGACAGGGTTTGGTAATTCCGTGGAAATCTTATTACAATCTCTATATTAATAGAGTGGAACGGTTTTTATACAGTTGCTGGACTGGTACATATAATATCTGGTCAGCGTGTAGGTGCACCTACTTCGCTACCAATTGTTTTGGCACCGACAACAGTCCCCATTGGTTGTACCTATTATGGTTTTTTACATGTTAGAATAAACTTTTTTAATTATATACTTTGTGCATGAGTGTTTTTGTGGCAGACTCGGGCATACCACCGCATACCTTGATTGTTTTAATTATCTATTTTTGGGGTGCAGATCCCCAGCGTTGGTACCGAGTCTGAGCAGTCATTTCAGTGCCGGACTAAGTTATATTTTGTTGATACTTTTTTCTGCATATCCGGCATAGAATATGACTTCCCTATCCAGTTTTGAGGATAGGAGTAGGAGGAGACAATCCTATTTGAATTGTGAGTCTGGTCGCACCAGTATCCCACTCAGAGAACATAGCTTAAATAGAGATTTTAACAAATTGGAAAATCTATTGAAAGCTGAGATGAGACACTGGTGGGATGGTATTAGTCTACAAAGATATGTAGATAAGAAAATGGTTCCTAGGGGTTTAAGACTGTTTAAAACTTTCCCATTTCAGGATGATGTTGATATGCTGTCTCAATGGAATCTGATTTTAGACGAATGTTCTATCTCATTAATGAAAGTATTGATTAAATATAGGGAAGAGAAAGCTAAAAACCTATCTAAGGAGATTGAAGTTATTAAAAACAAACTAGAGACGTATGAGGAGATAGAAACCCTTATTCAAAGGGATAAAAAGACTAACGAGAGAGTAGTAGAATATGAACGTCAATTAATACAAACCAAAGAGTCCAAATACGATAGGGATGTACAAGACTATCAACAAGATAAGGTGAGGACCTACAATAAATTTAGGAGGGAAGGTAAATCGGAGAGAAGCTTTAGTGGGCGGAGATATGGGGAGATGCGATCTCAGTTTAGATCTTCAAAAAGAAATTATGTCCCCTCTCCTTTTGGAAAGTATAGAAATACACCACACAGAAGCAGATCTACTGAAAGAGGGAGAAACCACTTTGACAAAACACATCTACAAGATCAAAGAGTAGTTAGACCGAAAGTCTCCAAAGAATCTTACAATAATGACTCAAGAGTGTCGGAGGATGATGACTCAAGTTGGGCAGTATCCTCAAATAGAAATAAAAATAAAACTAAAAATAACAAAAATACAGAAGCAGTGTCTTTTTTAGGGATACAGCAGTTACAAAAAGAAAAAGGAAAAGAGATATTACATCCAAATCGGTACCAATTACTCTCAACAGGTACAACCAAAAAGAGATCAAGGCATCTATCAGAAGACAGGGAGGATACATCAGATCTAGATACCAGGAACTGGAATTAAAACGAGGCAATATGGACGAATACATAGAAGATTCTATTGTTCAGTTCAAGGTAGATACAGATATTAATCAGATGAAAGATATTATAATCTCTAGTAAAGCCAACATTACAAAGAGGGTGGGGAGAAATAGAAAGAAAATAGTAAAGACTAGTAAGATCAAAAAAGGAAGAAAAGATCCAATTAATAAAGAGAGTGGAAACAATGATAATAACAAAACCAAAAACAAAAATAAAAATAATAAAAATAAAAAAAGAGTGAAGAATCACAAGAGAAGTGGAGATTCTAGACCCCTCGACAAGAGAGGAGTCTTTAATCTATCAAAAAAAGTGTTAACTGAAGCTGAGATTGAACTCCTCAGCAAAGGATTGAACTTTGCTCCATCAACAGGTCCCAACCTTTTTGAATTATTCACGGAACTAAATAGGTACATGAGATTACTCTGCCGGAAAAAATATTTTATAAATAAAAATTTGAAAATTAAAGGATCAGATACTACTTGCCAACCCATTGTTGTGGATACTGATCAAGAAGTCCAGGCATTGGATATTTTAGAAGAATTATGGGCTCAGAATAACTGCGTAGGAGTCTCTCCCACTACTATTTTTGATATTAATCAACACAATACATATGATAGATCTAAATTTAAAGCAAAATCAGAATTTTTTCCATTTTTTATGAAAAGTCCACAAATGGACTGTTTTTATAAAGTAACTATGGAACAATTTAAGGATTTATGTTCTCAATCTAACGGTGCAGATAGGAATAAGGGAGGTAATACAAAAACCAATAAAAGAAAGAGACTTGCTAACCTATCATTCCAAGAACAGGAGGCTTTAAAATTGTTACAACAGGATTCATCTATTATCATTAAGAATGCCGACAAAGGTGGGGGGGTGGTTATACAGGATCTGATAGATTACAAAATAGAAGCACATAGACAATTGGGTAATGAGGTGTTTTATAAGAAGTTACCTAAGAACCCTGGAGAATTATATAAAGTATTATTGAAGGATTTTTTGGATCTAAGTGTAGAAGATGGTATAATTCCAAAAAGTGAAATGGGATTTTTATATGTATCTCATCCAATTACACCGATATATTACCACTTACCAAAGATTCATAAACAACTACAGTCACCTCCCGGGCGTCCCATTATTTCAAGTCTTGGATCACTGACAGCTAATCTGTCGAGTTATGTAGACTTCTATTTACAACCATTAGTGACAAAATTAAGATCACATATACGGGATTCATCACATTTGTTAGGTCTACTACAAGATATTAGGTGGGAAGATAAATTTGCGTTCTTAACTATGGACGCTGAATCGCTTTATACAAATATTCCACATACGAAAGGGATTGAGGTGATAGAAGAAGCACTTAAACTAAATGGCGAATTGCCAGTCGAACTGCAGAAATTTCTGGTAGATTCAATATTTTTTATTTTAACGCACAATTATTTTCTATTTGATGGTAATTATTATTTGCAGATTAAGGGGACGGCCATGGGGACACGCTTCGCCCCGAGCTACGCCAACCTGTACGTGGGAGCATTTGAAGAGTCCCACGTGTGGGCGGGTGAGTTCGGGGCGGACCTCGTCCTCTATGGCCGTTATATAGATGATTTGTTTTTTATTTGGAAAGGGGGAGAAGCACGAGCACAAGCTTTTGTTGATTACATGAATCAGAATGAATATCATCTTAAATTTACTCACAAATACCATGAAACAAACATGGAGTTTCTTGATCTGTCCCTAGTGGTTAAAGATGGTAATATTTCCACCTCCACTTTCTTTAAAAAGGTAGATTGTGCTATACTTGATAAATTCAGTGGAGCGTCCTACTATAAGCTGAATACCACTAAATCCGACGCATTACCTATCAATTTACCGCCAGCTAAAGTGTCGAGCCTTGAAGCCCATTTTCCTTACTCTTGGAAGTCTGAAGCGCTCCAGTATTTAGGTATTCAGGTTACTCCCTCGATAAACAACATTATAGACCTTAACTTCGCGGCTTTGATTCCCCTAATTCTCACCTTGACCAAGTCATGGATGTGCAGCGAGGTCTCCTGGTTAGGGAGGCTGGCAGCTTTTAAGATGATGATCTTGCCAAAACTAATGTATCTGTTCCGTACGTTGCCCTTGTATTTCCCAAAACCCATAATGGACAAACTACACTCTATCATGTGCTCATACATTTGGAAGAATAAACCCCCTCGAATGGCAAGTGCTCGTATGTCCTTAACCAGACAAATGGGTGGCCTAGCTCTTCCAGACCTGGCTAGATATCATATGGCTTGCCTCCTTGCACAACTTAGAGACTGGTCTCTTCCCCCCAATACAAAACCTTGGGTAGATTTGGAACGGGCTCGCAATCCTCTTTTCCCTTTGCAAGATCTACTCTGGTTGCCCAGACGGTGGCGCCCTCCTTGTGGGCCCATGTCCCGGCTAGTCAGGGACGCATTGAGAGCCTGGGATAAGTTGGCTGAGACCCCCTCTACCATATCCCTCCCCGCTAATAACCTATCACTGTGGACTTTGGCGAAATTGATCCCAGACTTGAATTTGTCCTTGTGGATAACGAATGGCATAGTAGACCTAAGGTCTTTATTTGATGACCAGGGGTTGATGTCTTTCGCACAAATTCAGCACCAATTCCATATACCTACGAGAGATTTTTACAAATATTTACAAATCAGGCATTGGATAGCTTCTCTCTCGAGGTATAACATGACCCTGCAGGCCCCGCCAGCCCCACTTGTCTCGAAACTTACGAAGGGAGATAATAGAGCGGGGATCACCTTCTGGTACAGATTCACTTCCCCAAAGCCAAGAGCCAAAATTTCTAGCCAACTCCAGTGGGAATCAGATCTCCAGACATCCTTCACAGAAGAACAGTGGCAGGCAGTTTATATTAATGCTTTTCGTATGTCCAAATGTTTAAACCACACTGAAATGTTTATCAAACTAGTTAATAGACTATACCTGACCCCCTCCAGAATCCATAAAATGTGGCCCTCCAAGTCTAAATTGTGCTGGAGACAATGCTCGATGGTTGGGGATTTGCTTCATATATTTTGGGCATGCCCGGTTTTACGTTCCTTTTGGGCTCAGGTATTTGATTTAGCTAAGAGGGTGACCGGATTAGATCTTTCTCAGGCCCCTGAAATTGCCCTTCTTCAAATATACCCACCTCATGTCCCAAGACAGGCCTGTTATGTGTTTAACCATATACTTATTGCTGCCAGAGCTGCCATAGCCCAGGCATGGAGGGCGCCACTACCCCCCACCCTGTCAAAAGTAATAACCAAAGTTCATTATGCATTCGAGATGGAAACACTTGATGTCCCCTACTCTATGAGACCATCCTCCCCACTGTGGAAATGGTTTGAATGGCATGTCTATGTGACTGATGGAGGTGGTGCTCCGCTTAATAACCCTTCTTCCCCTCCCCCTGCTAATGGAGGTCCTACGCCAATAGGTGTGCCTGGATGGAGTGTTTAAATTGGGCCTTCAAAGACTTAGACCAAGTCTGGTGGGTTAGGTGAAGTAACCACAGCAGAATGTAAAATGTATACTGTACAATGTTTGTAACCTGCATACGCTGTATTGGTGTGTACATATCCCCCCCCCCCTTTCTCCCCTTCTTTCTTTTTGTATCCCCCGTTAACCTAACAAATCTCAATAAAAACGATTAATGTAAAAAAAAGGTAGATTGTAATAATTATCTCCATTTCAAAAGTGCCCACTATCATAAATGGAAAAAGAATATACCAAAAGGACAGTTTATGCGCATACGTCGCAACTGTTCGGATAAAGATACCTATCTAGATCAGGCTAAGATATTATCCAAAAATTTCCTAGATAGAGGGTACCCTCCCCTACTTGTTAAACAAGCATTTGAAGAAGTAGAACTAATGAATAGAGGAACTCTGTTGAATCCTAATAATGGGACTCTTGATCCTGAATTAAAAAAGATTGCAGGGGCTAAAAGTGATGGGAAAAGGGATCACAGTAGAGTCAACAAAAATAAGGATAATACAGAATGGGCTTTTATTTCTAAATATAATGAATCTTCTACAGCAATAAGAAAGATATTATGCTCTAATTATTCAATACTAAAACAAGATCCGGTTTTGAAATCTATTCTTCCAGAAAAATCAATAGTGGTTTTTAAGAAAGCAAATAATTTAAAAAATTTATTGGCACCAAGTTTTTTGAAAAGACACTCACAAATAAAAATAAAAAAGTCATGTGATATTTCTGGAAGCAGTGGTAGTTCTATGATGGAAACACAATCAAAATGGTTCGCCTCGGTTCCAGATGGTTCTTATAGATGTGGTGGAACCCGCTGTATAACCTGTAAATATATTAGGAATAAGGAAATTTCAGTGGAAAATATAGAGTCAAAGAAAATGTATAATATACGTGGTTTTATTAACTGTAATTCTTCTTATGTAATTTACTTACTGAGGTGCAGTTGTAACCTATATTATGTAGGTCGTACGACAAGAAAACTTAAACTGCGTTTCAACGAGCATAGAAGAAATATTCTAAAGGGTTTGAGATCTCACAGTGTGTCGAGACATTTTTGTGATAAGCATGATAGTAATCCAGAAGGTCTCTCTATTACTGGTTTGGAGTGTGTTAAACCTACAGCAAGGGGAGGAGATAGATATAAAAAATTATGCAAACAGGAGGTATACTGGATTTATCTCCTAGATACACTGTACCCTGTAGGTTTAAATGAGTCTCTTGAACTTAACGATATTATATGAATGAGTTCTATTAGACAACTAGTTGTCTGCCTATATAGTGATCTCTCTTTTTCCTTTCTATTTATTTATTATTATATTTTTTACGTTCTATGTCTGCTTGTTAGTAATGGTAGAGTCTGGTTTCTATAAGATCTTCACAATATTTTATACCTTTCTCATTATAGTCTAATGTTTATTAAAATATGGACCTAATAAATAGCAATTTTGCTAATGTCAATTCATCCTTACGTTAGAATGTCAGCTAAATAGAATAATATATATATATGTATATTTCCAAAATGGTTATGTGTGTAATTTGATAGATACTATGTGTATATATGTATAATTATATGCATGTATATATGTGGAGGAACATCTAAGTGTATGGATACTTGTATGTTTCTAAGAAGAAATGTCAAAACAACAAGAGAACAACACTACATATGAAAATGTCAACTTGGAAATATGTGTAGATTTTTGTTTGTTTATATATATATATATATATATATATATATATATATATATATATATATGCTTTTTCTAATAGATATCATATCCTCTACAAGTATAGGGGCGAAACACTCATGCACGAATTACAAAGGGTTAAAAAAAAACAAAAAACATTTTTTTACCAGGTGTTAATTGTTTGCAATCTGCTGTGGTCTTAAAAGACGACCGAAGTCAGTGTGAAACTTATCTCTGAGGAAATCGCCTATATGGGGATGAAACGCGTCAGGTGAACAGCAATTATTTTAACCATTCTTGTGGACTACAGTCTAGTGCCCATACCAGTGCATCTTTCTACCAACCGTTCACTTTTATACTTCTGAAGAGTCCCGGAGGAGACGGGGACGCACTTCTATGACGTCAGTCACTAGCGGGACCACGCACTAGTGTTTGGAGTTTATGTGGTGAGAACAAGAGCTACACACAGAGCTCCGTATAATATCTACATCTAGAAGAGGAGGGTCCATGTCGGTTACACAGTACATAGTACATATCAAGGTACCGGTCCTATAATACATCGCCAGAAATTGGTAAGAGACCTTTGTTACCTTTTGACATTCCGTATTGGATTTCATCAGTTATTCCGGAGTTGGACCTCCCAAACACACCACTTTATTCTCCATATTACTATCCCTGACAGGGTTTGGTAATTCCGTGGAAATCTTATTACAATCTCTATATTAATAGAGTGGAACGGTTTTTATACAGTTGCTGGACTGGTACATATAATATCTGGTCAGCGTGTAGGTGCACCTACTTTGCTACCAATTGTTTTGGCACCGACAACAGTCCCCATTGGTTGTACCTATTATGGTTTTTTACATGTTAGAATAAACTTTTTTAATTATATACTTTGTGCATGAGTGTTTTTGTGGCAGACTCGGGCATACCACCGCATACCTTGATTGTTTTAATTATCTATTTTTGGGGTGCAGATCCCCAGCGTTGGTACCGAGTCTGAGCAGTCATTTCAGTGCCGGACTAAGTTATATTTTGTTGATAAAAGGTTACCATTTGTGTTACACAGGCGCCAGCCACATTCAGAGAATGATGGATAAGATACTAAGGCCCCATAGTCGTTATGCTGCAGCCTTTTTCGATGATGTAGTTATCCATAGTCCAGATTGGCAGTCCCATCTGTCCAGGGTTCAAGCAGTGGTGGACTCTATCCGGGAGGCAGGTTTAATAGCTAACCCAAAAAAGTGTTACTTAGGAATGGAGAAGGTGAAATATCTGGGGTATACCATTGGCAGAGTTATGATAAAGACCTAACTTAATAAAATTGAGGCAATACAAAACTGGCCAAGACCTCTGAACAATAAACAAGTGAGGGCTTTCCTGGGAATCACCGGATATTATAGAAGGTTTATTCCCAATTTTGCCACTATTGCGGTCCCATTGACTGACCTGACTAAGGGTAAGAAATCTGTAATGGTGATGCAGAGTTTGGAAGCAGAGAATGCTTTTCAGGCATTAAAGATAGCATTGTGCACTCAACTGGTTTTAATGACACCTGATTTCAAAAATGAATTTGTTGTGCAGACGGATGCGTCAAGTGTAGGGATAGGTGCGGTCCTATCCCAAAGTAAGAATGGTGAAGAGCATCCTATTATTTATTTAAGCCGGAAGTTAATTGCGCATGAAAGAAACTATGCCACCATTGAAAAAGAAGCCCTGGCAATTAAATGGGCATTAGAAACATTAAGATATTATCTTTTGGACCGGAAGTTTAGGCTAATCACCGACCATGCTCCGTTAAAGTGGATGTCTGAGAACAAAGAAATTAATGGGAGAATAACTTGGTGGTTCTTGGTCCTCCAAAATTTTAAGTTTTCTGTAGAACATAGGCCAGTAAGCCAACTGGCCAAAACAGACAGATTTATTGTTTAAGAACTACAAGTGTTCCGCCCCACATGTCAAAACAAAGAGGGGGTGGGGGGGGAACATGTGACAGAAACTCTGGGCAAGTGATAGATGGCAGGTACATAAGTCCCAGGTTCCTGTCATTTGTAGGTTAAACAGACTAATCAAGAGATGCACCTGGGTGGTGCCTGTGATAAGGCAACTGGGATATGCAGCCAGGGTCTCAGACCTGGGAGGAGGTGAGTTGCCTCCTGAGACACTCTGCTGCAGTAAGAAACAATATACATGTGGTTTGTTGTGTGTGTGGGACATAAGGTCCTACACATGAGAGAGGGCCTCCATAAATATATTAGTAGGATTTTGTTTATATTTTGTTTTGTTTATAAGCTGGTGAATAAAATGGCTGTGGCTGTTATCCTGAAACTTCTGGACTCGTGTGTCTTACTGCTGCTGTTCACCCACGAGATGATACCCCTTCCCCTGATTATACTACAATACATACATTACATACATACATGTGTGTATGTATGTATATGTGTGTATGTATGTATATGTGTGTGTATATATATATATATATATATATATATATATATATATATATATATATATATATATATATATATATATATATACACATATATATACACATATATATACATATATATATATATATATATACACATATATATACACGAGTTAACCCGTGCATGATACTCCTATGCATTCTAGTCAAACAAGCTACTTAAGGTGTTGAAAAGGTTCTTGTCATGGTGAAAATGCGACATACAATTGTCCATGACCAAAAACAGTCTGCGGTAAATAAATACCCACACGGTCAAGTGTTTGACCCTGTGACTTGTTAATGGTCATAGCAATTGCCGCCTTCAAAGGGAACTGCCGCCGTCTTAGCTTAAACGGCAGTCCTGTTTCGGATGGACATAAGTCAATCCGAGGTATCATCACCTTTTCTCCTTTAGCAGAGCCAGTCAAAACTTCTGCTTGTATCACATTCGTTTTCAGTGCTGTCACTACTAATCGAGTGCAATTGCACAGTCCTCTCTTAACATTCAGATTTCTCAATAGCATGACAATGCTTCCAACTTTCAATCTTAATCTGTGCCTTGGCATTCCGGAAGGAAAGCGTCAGTATTAGTTTTTTGCTGACTTGTCAGTAGAGCGTGAGTAGTAATTTTTGGCGACTTGTTAGGAAGGCGTGAGTAGTAATAGTAGGTGTTTGCCAAGTTGTTAGGAAGGTGGGTAGCACAGTAATATACTACACATGTGTGTTCATGAGGTAAAATTACCTCACAAAAATTATTTTGAGCCCTCAACTCGTAAATTTAGCCTTTACTACCCCTCCCACGGGGGGAAGGGGGTATGATGGAAGTTAACTGACTTCACTATTCTAATTTTTTTGTCAAATAGCGTCAGTATACCAAATTTCAGGTCATTCAGATGAGCCCTTTCTGAGAAAATAGTTTTTTCCACAGACACACACACACTAACACACGCCGCTACACATGCAGGGGCGGATCTAGAAAACGTTTGTTCCCCGGGGCGATGTTAGGGCGGGGCGATTTAGGCCCTGCCCCCTCTCCGACTTCTGAGGCTGCTGGGGGCTGCACAGTATGTGCAGGTCCGCTCGGCAGTGACAGGCAGGGACAGTGTGCTGCCCGGCTGCTCTGATTGTGTTTAAAACACAATCAGAGCAGCCGGGCAGCACACTGTCACTGCCAAACGGACCTGCACATACTGTGCAGCCGTCGGCAGCAAACCCCTGCTAGGGGGGGGCGATTGCCCCGATCGCACCCCCCTGGATCCGCCACTGTACACATGTGTGTTCATTAGGTAAAATTACCTCACGAAAATGAGTTTCACCGCTCAACTCGTCAATAATGTCAGTATACCAAATTTCAACCCTTTTTGATTTTTTTTTCCACACACACTAATAATTTAGTAGGCCAGTTAACCCGTGCATGATACTCATGCATTCTAGTCAAATCAAGTCACGTAAGGTGTTAAAAACTCCCCACTGTCACCCCCCGGCAACCACCAACCACTCCCAACTGTCACTTCTCCTTCAAGAAATATATAGGTCAGTGTATAACTCTGGCGCTGCAGCTTGTTTTTGTTTTTTTCACACACGCCACTAGGCATTTATATAGTAGATATTGTGGCAAGAGCCCGCTACTGCAGAAGCACACGCGGACAACTTCTTCCTTTTTATGTAGTTTTATTGTCAGGATGGTAAATGTTTTGACACTGTACAGATTTCACAGCAATTCTTGGAGATCCTAAACGCTAGCTAGACATAGCTCAGCTCTCTCAAGACCAGCCAGCTTCCCCAGCGTTGGTCTCAGTGCACAAATGATACAAACAAGCTTTTATACCTGATACTCCTCCCCCCAGCCTTTGCTTGATGGACAGGTGACACACCCACCTTCTCTTTAAGAGGAAACGCCCATCACTGGCTATGTTTGCACTAACTGACACACCCTGTCTGTTTGCTGAGAGGAAGGATTTCAAATCATGTAAGTTTAACCAAACTTAAACTATTGCTTTTCATACATAAGTCTTTACATTCAATCAAGGTGCATTCCTGCACAAATGTTTTACTCTACTCCCCTGCTTTCTCTGCATATTGCCAGCTAAATGCCTCCTTTTGTTACAATATATATATATATATATAGACATATATATATATATATATATATATACATATATATATATATACATATATACATATATACATATATATATACATATATATAATTATAATATAACCATGATTGTTCAAAAAGAATGAACATACCAGCACAATAGTCTAAAAAATCCAAAATTTAATAGAAAAATACAGAAATCAAAGCAATAACATTACAAAACATTTGCTGAAATAAATGTGGCTTTATTTTATGCATGATAAATATTTGCCTTCTTTCTATGGTGGTTTGTGTAACTTAAAAGTGGCCACTATGGCTGAGAAAGGGATTTCCAAAAAACGATCTGCTGGAAAATCTGTGTTGCATTATACTAGTGTAAAATTATCTTCAGTGCATTGCGCTCTGGGAGGCATCCAGAAACTCTTGGATTCAGGTGTGATCATTCCAGTGCCTCTACTGGAACGGGATTTGGTGTTTTACTCGTCTTTTTCTGGTATCAAAGCTGGAGAGGTTCGAGTCCTGGGCTTCAAAATGTAGTCACTACGTTCTGTCATTGTAGACATGGAACAGGGGGGAGTTCCTTGCTTCTTTGGACATAAAGGATGCCTACCTCCATGTTCCCATCTGGGGGGACATCAGTGTCTCCAGTGCCTCCTTTACTTTGCAGTCCACAATGCCCATTATCAGTTCAGGGCTTTACCCTTTGGCCTAGCTACTGCTCCAAGGGTTTTCATGCGGGTGATGGCTGTCATGGTGGGCCTCCTCCGCTCTCAAGGCATCACTGTTGTCCCTTGCTTTGACGACCTGTTGCTGAAGGCCTCATCTTACTCAGTTCTTACTCAGTTCTGTCCTTCTTGAAAGCACAATGTTGGATCATCAACCGGCCCAAGACTTCCTTAATTTCTGTATAGAGGATGTGTTTTCTGGGCCTCAATTTTTACACTAGGTGTCAGTAGTTGTTTCATCCGGAGGACAAGGTTCTTTTGATCCTGTTCAAGACCAGATCCCTCCTAGCGATGTGGGAGGTGTCCCTTCTTCACTCTTTGAATTTACTGGGCACCATGGTATCCATGTTCAAATGCTTCCCTTTGCCCAATTTCTTTCTCTGACATTCCAGAGGGAAATTCTCCGGAATTGGTCGAAATCCCTTCTTCATCTGGACAGACAGTTCATCAGGTTGTCCATGACAGAGCGCCAGTGTCTACTCTGGTGGTTGGACAGGTCGCGTCTCACCATAGGTCCCTCCTTCCAGTGGGAGTGGATACTGGTGACCACAGCTGCCAATATGTCAGGATGTGGCGCGGTCATTGGTGCTCTCTTATTCCAGGGCCAATAGCACTCTCAAAAATCACTTCTGACCATCAATGTGCTGGAACGCACAAGCAGTTTACAGAGTACTGGTACATTGGTGCAAAAAAGAGGGGTGATGGGGAAGAGGAGGGAGACCATGGAAGAGGAGAATGTGGTAGGATCAGTGGTGTCAAGATTAAGCTTGATGAGAGTAACCTTTAGGGATGGGGAAGGTGAGAGTGTGGAGAGATGCTAAAGGAGAGCAGATGGTGGTCAGAAAGAGGAAAAGGTGAATTGATGAGGATGGAGACAGTACTGAGATGTGAAAAGATCAGATCAAGGGAGTGGTCACTGCGATGGGAGGGGGAGGATGTCCATTGAGAGAGACCAAGGGAGGAGAAGGAGAGAAGTTTGAAAGCAGTAGAATCTAATGGATTGTCCCCGAAGATGAGGGAGGAAAGGTCAGAGGAGAGAAAGTGAGGGAACCAGGTGGAGAAGTGATCAAGGAATTGAGAGAAGCGACCAAGAGGACAATAGATAACAGAAACTCAGTGTCACGGCTTAGGAATTTTGTGGATCCCCAACCTCTACTTTAGATGGATCAAGCAGAGGGTAGCGGAGACAGACCACACTGGGGTATAGTCCAGATAATGGATACACAGCAAATAAGGACAGACACGATGAAGTAACGTTGCAAATGTAGTATATTACTTTAGTAGTGCAACAGCAGTTGATAAGTTGGTACAATTCAGCTATGCTGAACACATGGCAGTTCATAAATAATAATATTACACAATAGTACTTCAGTTGGTAACAAGTAGCAACGGCATGAGGACAAGCAAATACAGTTCAAAACGCTGAGATCGAATCCGAACTCATGAGCCTTAATATACAAACAGCAAATAGGAAGAATCACTGACACTGCTGAAAGTCAATATGAGATGTATGTAGACTTGCTGATCCTGATAGAATGTGATTCAGTAGCGAATGGTTATACGCAAATCATAGTTCATAACAGCGGAACAATTAATGTTATATGCAGTCCAGATATAACGGTAACACAGGAGCATGCAGCGGAAGGTTGCTTGGAAGTACAGCGTGACAATATTAATCAGATGATGAGTAATCGTGGAAATCCAAATAGCATTAAAAGTTCATCGGTTGATAACGATACAGCTGCAAAGCACAGAACTTAATTGACAGAGCTCACTCCAAACTCGGAGACGCTTCTTATAAATAGTCCAGCAATAATAACAGCAATAGTAGAAACGGCCGGCTGGTCTCAGAACCACAGATGACAAGAGTTTGATTGTAGTTCAAATAAGAAATGCAGATAGTTGATAAGGGAGTAGCTGAGCAATCAGTATGAGCACAGTTGTAACAGGCAGCTCACAGAATAGTTCAATGTGCTGATGAAAGTTCAAAGAATAGTTACAGCTTGTAGATAACCAACGAGATGAAATATCACGGAGCCAAATGGTGATCAGCGATGTCAGGCATTCACAGTAACCGGTACTCCAGGGAACACTCAGAGAATCAGGTATACAGCCAGAACCACAGCAAGGTGAGTAACATGAAGATCAGGCAATGAATCCCTGATCACAGGAGGTTGAAATAGTATGTGGCAACCAATTAGCTTCAGAGGGAGGTTCCAATTAAGGTGATGGAAAACAGCCATGCAAAGGTAGAGACTCTGAAGCAGGAGATAAGCACCAACAACGTTCCTTAAAGGGCAAGTCACACAACAATATCTAGTTATAGGAGCGGTGTGTGACACTCAGAGGTGGGCTGGGTGAAAGAGGCAGATAGAGTGTACCTCAAAAGAGGAGAAAAAGAGGGAAGGTTCAAGGGGAAGAACCCGGAAAGAGCAGCAGGGGAAGAGAATTATGCAAATGCCACCACCAGGTCTGGGTGCGTGTTATGACAAGCCCCCAAAAGAGAGAGCAGCAGGAGAGGTAGTATCCTCAGAAGATTGGCAGTTTTCAGTGATGGTAAGCTGGTCGAAAGATCTAGAGATAAAGAGATCATGGATAGAGGTCAATTTGTTACAGACTGACCTGGCATTTCAGAGACCACAGGATAAAGGAAGAGGAGAGATGTGGATGGGGTTGCTGGGCTGCAAGGGGGTGTGATATTGAGCAAGGGGCATGACAGGGAGAGAGGGTTGGAATTGGATGAGAAACAGAACTAGGAGGGAACCTGTCAGCGGGCATGGGACAGGAGCTACATGTGGGGCAGGTGTGGATATGGGGCGGATTTAGGGGGGTTGGAATGAGAAAGGGAGAGAAAGAAGAAGGAAGGAGTGATGCAAGAGAATAGATTTCCAGGGGGAAAGAAGAGGGATGGGGTATGCAACAACAGAATGATGCTGAGAGAAGAACAGCAAAGGCGATAAAAGGGAAAGGGGTTGAGGGGGGAATAAGAGGAGAGAGGGAAAGATGTCAGATCTCAGGAGAAGATTCTGGCCGCCTATCAGAAATTGCCTCAATTGCTGGTTTATGATCGAAAAATATTAATCTTTCAAGATTTCTCTGCCTCTGTAGCTCAGAATTTCCCCGTTTGCCACCATTTAGTAGAATGCAATAATTTTGCCCTCCTTCACTTTACTTTACTTACACTAAGGAAGCCAAGAGCCATTTTCTTTGTGCACGATCACGTTCACAGTAGCCCATTAAATGCATGAATCCTTCATTGGATCACTTTAAATTTTATTAGGATGTTACTTCTTCTCATATTTGGTGTGCTTCACTATGTAAAATTGAAGCTCACACATTTGTTGTTTTTTTGGTTGGTAAATTTAGAAAATAAGTGGATGAAGCATTTTGTGATAATACTGTATTGAATCTGCTCATATGTCAACATTGTTTCTTTATTTTTGTGCGTTGTCTCTCTCTGGTGGCTGGAGATGATGGAGTATAGTGCAAAAATAATTTTTGGATCTGGTACCGCTATAGGCTAGGATAGAGGTCTGGCTGATCTTGAATGTAACATTTTATCTATCCATTTTGAAAAGGTTGGAGTAGGTTGACCACACCAAACACCAATGTCTGATGATAAGGATTTGACAACGTTCCATTTCGAGTGGTCTCCTGGAATGTAAGTGGGTTAAACACAGTTGTCAAGCGGAAAAAGAGTGTTGATACATCTCAAAAAAATGACATGCTAGCCTAATATTTCTTCAGGAGATACATTGAGATAATGACAATAGCTCTAGCTTAAGGGTTAGGCGACTGTCGGTTCCATTTCTCAAAAAGGCAAGCGGTGTGCTGATTGTTTTTTAAGTGAGAATTCCAATATATCACTTTAAACAAAATCTCTGATCCTGAGGCCCAGTTTCTAAAATTTGGCAGCGTAAATTTACTTTAGTTAATGTTTATGCACCTAATGTAGATACTAAAAACTTTCTTTCCAAACTACTACAGACTTTGGCCCAACATGACAATCACACTCTTATTTTTGGGGGCGATTTTAAATACTGTCGCTGATCCCATAGTTGACAAGTTGTCTCCTGTCAGGGGTAATGGGGCTGGTGGGTGGCATCACATACAATCACTTAAACAAACACTTCAACTGTCAGACACCAGGTGACTGCTTCATCCTATGAGCAGGACCTACACATTCTTTTCAGCGGTTCACTGTTCATGGTCTAGGATAGATTATTTAGTAGTGGCAGATTTCCTAATAATGCAAATTCTTACCACAAATATTCATGACATAATCATTTCAGATCAGACCCCCAACTTCGGTAACTCTGGAGTATTTTGTACTCTTAAGGCCTCTGGAGATTCTCAGGGAATTGAGCAACTCTGGATGGATTATCAAGACGATAACCTTGAACACAGGGATGACCCTACTTTGTTTTGGAGTGCCTCTGAAGCTGTAATGAGGGGTAATATCATTGGCTTCATGTCCAGAAATAAGAGGGAAGCTGTCACTACATATGAAATGCTTCGTAGTTGTTTGGGCCAAGCATTACACACCTATATGCACTGCCCGAGTGACTCCTCCTCACCGTACATAATCAGGCTAAACAAGTTTTGGCCAATTTTCTCCTTTCCCAAACTAAATGTAAACTTGAATTCACTTGGCACAAATATTTCAGGTCAAGTAACAGGGCGGGCAAATTATTGGCAAACAACTTGGATAGAAAAGACATATTACCGCTATTGGGTATCCCACCTCTCAAACTATTATCACTAAATCAAAGGATGTCCTTGCAAGGTTTGATAACTAGTATTCATCACTATGTGCTGGGAAAGATATTGATGCAGATATGCAGGCTTGTCTGTTAACTGAGGTAAAGTTACCTAAACTATCCTCACTACAACAGGAGCTCTGGGAGAGGAAATTACCATAGAAGAAATTGTTAAAGCCATTAAAGGGCTGAAGACTCCAATGGAGTCTCCAATGATTACTATAAACTCCTTTGAGATCATTTGGCCCCTGCTGTATTTGAACTCTATTCAGCTATACATAGGCGTGGAACTTCTCTACCTGGCTTTAATTAGGCCCACACTATACTTCTTCTCCATCCTGCCATGGATCCTCATTTGTTGCCCTATCACTTTGTTGAATACTGCAAGCTGCTTGCTAAAATAATGGCAAACAGATTGCACTCTATTTTGCCTGCACTTCTGTGACAAAGAGAATGGTTTTCCACAGGCCTCTAAGAGAGGAATCAGCTATTCAGCTGACAGTCTGCAGGTAAAGACTGGAGACTAAATTCGACACAAGTATAGCAGTGTACCTAGGTTCAAAGATATACAGGTGTAAGACATGTGTAACAAAGTAAAAGTTTAACTTGCATGCATTGAAAGTTCCTCAGCCACAGCAGGGTGACAGAGTGTGTCTGCGGTGAACAGTGGTTACAGAGCTTCTGCAGGAAACGCCTTTGGAAAGGCAAGGTGGGAGTGTTGTCTGTCCAACAAGCTAATTCCCTGGGACGAGTTTAAACTATATAAACCTGTATTGTGCACTTATGCTTTGTGACCGATGTCAAACAGTGACCGGTGTCTAGACTTGAGGATTATGTCTAGCCAATGATAGATTGCCTGGTGTCACCATGGTGTAAGTGTATGATTTGTTATTTTGAGGGAACAATAAAGCAACAATAAAGCACAATTTCAGCAAGAAGTTGTTTGTGTGTGCATCACCAAGAGGGTGTCGGTATCATACTTCTTACTAACCATCAATTGCGCTTTGTCAGAGGGAGACACTCGGTTCGGGGCAGCAACACAACTGTAGCTATGGTGGTTGCTTCTAGATGGGAACCCAAAACATCTTATTGAGTCTGGACACGCAAAAAGCTTCTGACACTGTGTTATTGGCCCAACTATTCACCAAACTAGAGCATAGAGTATTTATTTGCTTTGATAGTAGTCACTATAAGCCCTGGTTAAAAAACATTCTAAAAAGTCAACTGAACCGTATAAGAAGGATTTGCTCCTCTGATAATTCCTTTCAGAAACAGGCAATAGAGGTGACTGGTGTATTTAGAGAAAGAGGATTTCCAGATAGTATAGTTAATGAGGTTTATGCATATGCTACAGCCCTGGATCGTGACTCACTATTAAGATCTAAAGAGAGCCCTCAAAATAGTGAATATTAAATTTATATCTAAATACAATACTAAATCTTTACAAATTAAGAAATTTATAAATAAGAATTATTCCCTTTTAGAGCAGGACCACATTCTAAGTATTGTTATTCCAGAAAAACCATGTTATTTTTAAAAAGAATAGAAATCTAAAAAGTAGGCTAGCCCTCTGTTTTCTGAAAGTCAAAACAACACGTTTATTCTGAATCCTCCTGTGGGTTTTTAAGTAGGCCTAAAGGTAATTACAGGTGCAATAAAAATACGTTGTACCACTTGTAAACATGTGTAACAAATGTGTTCAAATTATCTTTTATGTATCTAAAGAAAAATTTGACATTACTGGTTTCCATAATTATGACACAATGTATGCCATTTATGCACTACAGTGTCCATGTAGACATCAGTATGTAGGCAGAACGAGCAGATCAGTAAAAGTTAGATTTATGGAGCACAGAAGAAATATTATAAATGTAATTCTCAGTGTGTCCAAACACTTTATGGAGGTTCATCATGCAGACCCCACTAACCGTCTATGGTTATAAAGGACGTAAAACAGGCTGCACAAGGTGGGGACAGGTTTAGATATCTATGTGAAAAAGAGATATTTTTGATTTTTAAATTAAGGGCATTATACCCAGAAAGTTTAAATGAGTCCTTGTTACTTTGTTAGTTCAACATGAGTGTGAGACAATAATCTAAATAGAGTTCCCAAGTAAATTTTGGAGAGTATTAACCTATTAATAAAATCATTATAAACCCATATGATGTTCAGAATGATGTTTTTAAGGATGATTCAATGGGGCTATTTAGCACATTCTCTTTGTGTTCCTCTCTGTGGCTCAAGAGATAGAACAAGGGTTTTCCAATAGGAAGGAGCTAGAGTTTGATTCTTTCGGGCATATTCAATTGTTGTCGAAAACGGCAAAAATCTTGCGTCGCGCGCACTATTACCGCTATTACGGTAATAGTGTGCATAAATACCGTTATTACAGTAGTTTTCTTGCTGGATTTCAGCTCGCAGCTCCCTGAGCTGCGAGCTGAAATCCAGCTTACTATTACCGTAATAACGGTAATAGTTTTAACGCTGCGGGAGAATGAAACAATTGAAAACCCCCTTTGGGTGGTTGTGTAGTTTTGTGAAAAATATATTACATATCATCAGGGAATTTTATATTTAGTAATGTGTTCAGGTAGATGCATATATATTTAGATGAACAGATGCTATGTAGAATTGTTTTCTATTAGGATTAATCTATACTACAGTGTAGTGTTAGAATGAGGCCTGCCATTTATGGCTGTCAAGTTTTGCCTTTAAACACATTGCAGTTTTAAATTATGCCGAATAACGGCGATTTGCTAGAATCGTTACTTAATACATTTACCCCCTGGTCTGACATTTGTATTTGATTTAGATTATTAATTTGAAGTCTTTGTTATTACTGATATTTATATTTTTATGTTACCTTTCAATGATAAGGCCATATCCGTTGTTGGTACTGGTTTTACAAATAGCTGTAATATAAATAGAAACTCCAGCTGCTCCCAATCCGTAGAGGTGTTGGAGATTGGTAGCAGTGAGCTTATCAAGAGCTAATTTTTATGTTTGAGAAAGTCACATTTAAGGGTAAAGTTATCAAGCTGAGAGTTTTCCAGCGGGTTTGAAACCTTGAGATGTTGCCTACAGCAACCAATCAGATTCTAGCTGTCATTTTGTAGAATGTACTAAATAAATGATAGCTAGAATCTGATTGGTTTTTCAAACCCGCCGGAAAACTCTCAGCTTGATACAATTACCCCTTAGTGTATACCATGTGCCACCTATTTTTGATTGAATACAGTCAACTTTGAGGATGGGTTCAATTATTGAGCGCCTAGTGCTAAATTACACCGAAGCAACCGACCATATCTTCCACCTGTCAAAGGAAAATTGCATCCGCATTAGAACAAGTCAACTGGGGTTCCCATGTGAGACACATAAGGTCTTTTCTGCTGACTCTATTCACGTTGGGACACGAGTTTCCCAATCAGTTATTTTCTTATTTTTATTATCGTAGATTTGTAAGATACCACAGTGCTCTGCAGCGCCGTTCAGTAGGGAAGACAGATACATAAAACAGGGTTCATACAAGGCTTCATACAAGTTAGACAAAATAAACACAGACATGAAAACAAAGGGTGTGAAGGATTCATTATAGAGCTTACATTCTAAGTGGGAGAGGGCACAGCTGAAACAAGAGGAGCAAATGTGGTTCAGAGTGGAGATTGGGACAGTTGTGAGGGTGCATTAGTGTGAAAAGTGTTGTCGAAGTCAGCAAATTGGATAAAGTCATTTCAATTGATATTGAGCAAACTTGATCGTCTTTGTCTGAAATTATGCGTAGAGCATGCTACGGCGTGGAAGGGCGTATCCAGCCGCAACACGTGACAATAACAGTTTTTACACTTTAGTATACATTCGCACTAACACACACATTTGTAAATAGTACACATTAATCGTAGTTGCAACACTTAGTTATTTATGTCGAAATATAGTAGAGTTTATGTGTAATATTATAAGTTATATGCATATTAGTGATACATATGGTTCAGGTTAAAAGAAATGTGTCATGTCTAATATCATATTAATCCCCTTTACATCAGCAGCTGTTCGGTGCATTCGACGAAGAGATCGCACATTGCATACTCTAGTTATTGATGTTAGGGAATAAACCTTTAATATGATATTAACTGTCAAATGCTAATGGACTGATTATAATTGGAGTTTGGCGGGAAGAACAGAGCAGTTTGGCTGGAAGAACAGAGCAGTTTGGCGGGAAGAACAGAGCTCATCCCCTGGAGAGACCCCCACCTTTGGATTCCTTAGATTGAATCAGCCTATGATGTGTAACCCCCTGGACCTTCCTGATGCCTGGACCAATAGAAGCAAGCTATACCACCTGCATTGTTTCACTGTATCTCTGTTTGCATATAAGCAGTAGCTCTCATGTAGTGTTCAGTCACCTTGACCACAGACTTCAGGACTGAATGACTGTTCACTGGATCCAGAGCGCCTGCGATAAGTAACGGCTGTACTTATTATTATTTCGCTTGAATATATTCTGCTACTTTTTGAGAATAAATCTTTGTGTGTTGGAAACACAAATCGAGATTCGACAATCGTTATTGGATAGCAGCAAAACGCTCTTAACAATTTGGGGGCTCGTGAGTTTGGAGGTTTCGTTGCCGGACGATACGCAAGACCTACGGATTTCGGTTCCTCAACAAAGGGTGGAGATGCGTCATATACGGGTAAGAACGCAATGTGTTCAAAACCTGAATTTTACTCTGTGTTGTGAAACCAAATGTCCGTTTTGCATAATCTGAAGGTGCGCTAACTAGAATCTAGGGACAAAAGAGAAAACTGTTTCCCTTTCTGTCATATAGTGTTTTGATATATTGTATTGCATAGCATATGTGTAATTCCTGCTTAGCATATGTGAACTACCGGTAAGATTTGCCACGTGGTTAAACAATCGTTTTGATAGTTATTATATGTGCATAGTATAATTACTTGTGAAAGCCTCTGAGACATTATTACTATTGTTGGGAACTTTTGATTTTCTGCGCAGAAAAGGTGTATAGTGTGTGATTTTGTAACGTAGATACACTGTTTTATTGTGGATTGTGCTCAGTTGCTGTCTGACGAGGCAGGTTGCCCAACTAAAGGACGGTATACGGGGCAGGTATACCGAATGCGAAAACAAAGGGGGTTTTCGCAAAAGCACCACCAATAGATCGCAAAGTTTACTGCTAGTTAGTATCAATAGGTGGTGTGATCTAACCGCACGACAACCGTCAGTGCAAATTGGAGGAGCAGCTAGGAGGAATTATATTAGAAAGGATGGTTGATTGTATCAACTTGGTGCTACCAGTTATAATAAACTCAGCAGATTTTGTGGTTGAGCCAGGGTATCGAGGAGCTGATAGCCCTTGGGGCCCACAGTGATATTTCTGTGTTAGGGGTCCTCGCCTGGTGCGAGAAAAAGCGAGTTGACGCGGCTAGCGGAAATACGTCCACCGGGCATTAGAGATCTCTAGCGGTGATTGTAGCAACAGGGTTGAAATTGTTTGCTGGAAGGAATAGAGCATTGCGGTGTATCTGTGTTCCGCATAGAAGGTACTGTTCAACATGGGTGCTAAGCATACGCTAGAGATGGCCAGTGTACTGCCTAAGGAAGGGCCTATTGGTTCAGCACGGTTTCTTATGTGCAAGAAATATGGTGCATACGCAACTGTGTATTGTGACACGTGGGTCGAGATGACCAAAGAGTGTTAGGCCTTTCCCAACAATAGGGAGTTTTAATGCAGAGGTACTAAATAACGTAAAAGATAAAGTGTGGTTGATTAAGTCAACAAAAGTGAGAAATAGACATAATGACTGTTTAAAATGATGGCAAATGGAAGGCAACACGCGGCAGAGCAGCGAGTGCACAGCGGAAGTAGGCGTGCTGAAAAGCGCGCACACAACGGAAGTAGCCATTGAGAAGCATGGAGAACTCAGCGCAAGCTCGCCCCCGCCACCCTATGTGACGGGGGCAGTAAGTACAGCAGTTATTAAAAATGAAAAAAAAGGAAATTGCTAAGTTATATCCTGTTTTAAGTCAGTTTAAAGCAAGTGTTTCTGAAGAAGAGGATGAACCCACAGTAATTTCAGCCATTGCCCATGCTGTTAATATGTTAGAGGTTCAGCGTAAGTATGGAAAGGGGGCAATGGCTGAGATAGGTGAGAGTAGTATGACCACTAGGAGAGACAATATTCAAAGTACTGAAGTAGCTAACCCTGAAGATAGTGAACCAGTGGGTACGTATCCAGTTCGCACAATATCAGTTCCCAATGGGAAGGCGGTTAAGGATGGTGTAGTTCCTTTAAGAAATGTTACAATGCATTGTCCCTGGACTAGATCAGAATTCCGTTCCATTATGACTGAATTCCCAGAACCTAGAAAAGAGTTGGCTAAGTGTCAGAAGTTTGTTAAAGACTTAGGAAATGCACACGAACCAACCGATAAGGATTGGCGTGTAGTGTTGAGGGCGTGTCTTCCTCCCAATACTAATAAACAACAATTTATTAAAGATTGTTCGTTGGAGGAAGACGACACCTTAACAGATGAGATTAATCAAGAGAATATAGAACAGATTGTCAAACATTTAGCTATCTATTTTCCAGTAGTAGCGAATTGGAGTAAGATTTTCACCATAAAACAAAAAGATAGTGAAACAGCATGAGTTTACTTCGCTAGAGCTCTAACAGCGATAGCAGGGTTCACTGGGATATCAAACATAGGTGAGGACCCACATCACAGAGAGGTAGCTGTAGGAGTATTAATGGATGGCCTTAGAGAAAATGTAAAGACGAGAGTACAAACCACATTACCTAATTTGAGAGGCATCACAGTAGATTCTCTTAGGGAGTCTGCTGTGGAGCATGACAAAAACCTTTTTAGAAAAAAGGAAGAGAAAAGTGATAGGTTAATGACGGTAAGTATACAGGCTCTAGAGGGGATGCATACACGACCACCAGCATACAACCCACATAACAAGAAACATAAAATGATCAGGTGTTTCAACTGTAATGAGGAAGGACATTACATGAGAGATTGTAAGAAGGAAAGACTCAATGCACAGAGGGGTGGGTCACGTAGATATCCTCCAAGGAGGAATTCACATCGACTAGAAGACTCACATCTACCCGCGCATATTATAGCAGCAAATGCTGTGCGGTAAAGCGGTAGTCAGCGCTAGGGGTCAGGTCATACCTGTAGTTTACAGCCAGTGAGGTTAACAGAGAGTCTGAGAGAAGAACCAACGATGATAGTTGACATAGCTGGAAGGAAACAAACTTTTCTTGTAGATACAGGAGCGGCCAGATCTGTGATAACCTCTCCTTTTAATCTACAGATGACCAGTAAGACTATTCCAGCTATGGGGGTAACGGGAAGAGTGTTACATTATCCTCTAACTAAACCTGCTGAAGTTACTATCGGGCCCCTGCATACTAAGCATTCATTTCTCTTAGCTGCAGTGGCTCCTACTAACTTGCTAGGGAGAGACTTGTTATGTAAAATGGGATGTGTCATATACTGTACTCCAGATGGTGTGTTCTTAGATATACCAGAGAAGGTCGCGCATGAGGTACAGGATATATTGGACACCCCTCAAAGGTTAATGTTACACTCTCCTGTTATAGAACAAAGTCCATCTCAAGTAAATACCAGGTTCACTATGGACCAGAGATGGACAGGACACTGGATTGATGGCAAACGTAGCCCCTGTCATGGCAAATCTAAAAAGTGGTAGGATAGCTCCAAAAATCCCACAGTATCCATTAAAACCGGAGGTGGAATTAGGGGTATATCCTGTTATTGAGAGGCTGTTGCAACAAGGGATTTTAATTCGTACATCCAGCACAGCAAATAGTCCCATTTGCCCTGTGAAGAAGAATGGGGGGAGGGGCTAAGGGGATTTAATAAAGTTGTTGAGAGCCAGTTCCCCTTAGTGCCGAATCCAGCTGTCATCCTTATGCAGATTCCACCGTCTGCTAGTCATTTCACTGTCATTGATTTATGTTCTGCTTTCTTCTCAGTCCCTCTTCACCCTGACTGCCAATTCCTTTTTGCATTCTCCTACCGAAGGGTGCAATATACATGGACCAGACTTCCCCAGGGGTTCATTGACAGCCCCAGTATTTTCTCCAAAGCCTTACATGACTGTTTGCAATCCTTTCAACCCTGCAATGGGTCTGTTCTAATTCAATATGTGGACGATTTGTTGCTGTGCTCTGATTCTTTTATCTCATGTTTACATGATACTAAATTATTGTTGCTCCATCTCTCACAAACAGGACACAAGGTGGCAAAGGACAAGTTACAGCCATTTCAGACTAAGGTCAAATACTTAGGGTACTGTCTCACCCAGGGGCTAAGACATCTGACGACTGACAGAATTGAGGCCATACAACACATGACTCTGCCGCAGAGCCAGAAGCAAATTCGTACCTTCTTGGGGATGTGTGGATACTGTAGATCCTGGATCCCAGGTTTTTCTATTCTGGCATTACCATTGCAGGAGCTAGTCTCTTCCTCGAAACCAGAACGTGTCGTACACACAGAAGAGTCAGAGCAAGCGTTCTTTAATCTCAAAGATAGTCTGACTAGAGCACCTGCATTGGGAATACCTGATTATGAAAAGCCTTTTGAGCTATACTGTAGGGAAGCTGATGGTTGTGCAGCAGGTGTTCTCACACAGAAACATGGCGACGCTAGCAGACCGGTAGCATACTACAGTGCACAATTGGACACTGTGGCAAGATCACTCCCAACATGTCTCAGAAGTGTAGCAGCAACTGCTCTTCTGGTAAGTAAGAGCGAGGACGTAGTATTAGGACACAATTCAACTGTCTATACACCCCATGCTGTATCAGCTATGTTAAATTCAGCTCAAACCAGACATGTTTCCTCAGCTAGATTCACAAAGTGGGAACTAGCTCTGATGGCACCCTCAAACATCACCATCAAACGATGTAGCACCTTAAATCCAGCTACATACCTTCCATATGTGTCTCGAGAGACACAAAGGGTATAAGGTGAGGAGACCCTGGGTGATGATGAGTTTGGCAAGAGTACTGATACGCATGATTGTATGGAATACCTGAACCAGACCTTTACTGCCAGGCCCGACATACGTGACACCCCCTTAGAAAATGGTGATTTTACGTTTTATACAGACGGGAGTTGTCATAGACAGACAGAGACGGGAGAGCTATGTACTAGTTAGGCTGTTGTAGATGATCAGGATGTTGTAGAAGCTAAACCATTTGGTCCACCTCACTCAGCCTAGGTGGTGGAACTAGTAGCATTAAGGAGAGCTTGTGAGTTGGCAAAAGATAATCAGCTAATATATATACTGACTCTAGGTACGCCTTCAGGGAAGTGCACGATTTTGGGGCCCTTTTGCGTCTTAGAAACTTTACGACAGCAGCAGGTACACCAGTGGCACACTTACAACACATAAAGGGACTTCTGACAGCGATACAGTTACCCAGGACAGTAGCCGTCATAAAATGTAAAGCTCACACCTCTGAAGAAGACCCGGTGTCATTGGGCAACAACAGGGCAGACGAAGCTGCTAAATGGGCGTCAGGGCAACCTATGACTGTATCGACCGAGATTATGATGGTTTTTCAGACATTAGACATGCAGTAATTAATTGAAATGCAAGATTTGTGTTCCCTGCAGGAAAAGGCGGTCTGGAAGGCGAAGGGATGTGGTCAAGAGTCCTCAGGACTCTGAAGGAATGGACAAGTTAAGCCTGTAGCTCCCAGAACATACTATCCAAGCCTGGCTGAAGTAGCACACGGTCTGACTCACCTGGGTAAAGAAGATATGTGCAAACTGGTGAGAGCATACTGGTGTGCTCCTGGACTTTCCTCTCAGGCTGGTAAGAAAGCAATGTCATGTCTTACTTGTTTGAGGATAAAAATGTCGGGAAAACTATCCCTCCTACAGACGGACCTTTTCAGGTAATACAAATTGACTATATCCAATTACCACCTTGCAGGAATCTAAAGTATGTGTTAGTATGTATTGATGTGTTTTTCGGTTGGGTAGAAGCATATCCGGCAGCCACTAATACTGCTGTGTTCACTGCAAAGAAAATTGTACAAGAGTTTGTGTGTAGGTCGGTATCCCTAGAATCATTGAAAGTGATAGGGGTACCCACTTTACTGGTGATATCTTCCAAAATATGTGTAAGCTCATGGGAATCAGTAGCAGACTTCACACCCCTTACCGATCACAAGCCAGTGGTAAGGTGGAAAGAGTAAATGGTACTATAAAGAACAAGCTTGGTAAGGTAATGGCTGAAACTGGGTTGGCGTGGCCTGAAGCTTTGCCACTAGTCCTCCATAGCATCCGAACCACTCCTAGACCTCCTCTTAATCTGTCCCCCTTTGAGATACTGTTCGGCCGACAACCGCATTTGATCATGAGTCCGCAAGACGACTTAAAGTGTAATAATGAAGTGACTGTGCAATATCTTATAAAAATGAACAGACAGCTGAAACAACAACAACAAAAAATCAAAATGCTGTCACCTGGTATGCCAGAAACGAAATGTCATGATGTTGAACCTGGGGACTATGTTAATTTCTTACGTTCAGGTTGTTTAACAGACCGTTGGGAAGGCCCGTACCAAGTGCTGCTGACCAGTACTACATCACTGAAGGTTGCAGAGAGACACTTGGGTCCATTCCACCCACTGCAGGAGAGCCAGTAACCCAGAGAAAGTGCGAGATAAAGCTGAAACCGACGACACTGATCTGTCACTCGTACACCTGTTCCGGGAGACCTAAAGCCTGCAGTCAAGACACCTGAACCAGAGACGTTGCCTCAGAACTATCTTTCCAGCGATGGAGTGGCGGTTTTTGTTTTTCTTTTGTTCGAGGATTTTCCTTGTTTTTACTTTTTCTAGGACACTCGATTTTTGTGAATGAGGATGGAGGACAGAGGCAGGTTCTGGTAGTGATACCGCTGAGATGGAGTTATTAGAATACTCAGAGCAGCCCATTATCAAGCTTGGTCCAGGGGTTATGAAAAGGTCTGCTAGCTCGGGAACTCGGAGACAGTGTGAGGGGCTATTGTCTGATGAGTATTGTATCTGTAAGTTCTGTGATTCCCTAGTTGAAGAAACGTGCATCCAGCGATGCCAGTCCACCAGTACCCTGGACATCGGCGGGCATCCTCTGGAGGATTATCACTCCTTAGTGGGTAAGGTTCTAAATCAAACTGAGTGCTGGGTGTGCTCACATGTGCCTCAGGGACAGTATAACATAGGACTAGTACCATTCCTACTAAACATCTCTGAGGTACTAGAATTGAAGGGAGGGAGGCCCATAGAAGGGAGGTACAATAACATTAGGTCCCCTAGTCTGAAGCTTCGACAATACTCCTTAGACAGATCCTTACTGTGCCTAAACATCTCTCATGCAAAGCGTCTGGAGAATTGGGAAGCTGACCTATCCGATCAGACAATGGCTCGCCACACTCATTTTGGAAGGAGACTTGTAAGGTCACCAATAGGCAGGACTGTTGATGGACACCACAAATTAGGGCGTGTAACTAAACATAAGAAAGTATCCATTGGAAAGGTCTCTATAGGTAATTGTAAGAATGTAATCCATGCTGACAAGTGTCTCGAACAAATGGAGGCACTAGGCATGGGTAGTTTTGTCAAAACCTTATGTGATATAATTAATGGGCATACTGTTCCTTATGTTCTCCCTGATGATGTGTACTTTGTTTGTGGGAGAAAAGCTTATTCCTGGGTGACTCCGAGTTCCAAGGGTTTGTTTCTTAGTTAAACTGGTACCTGAAATCATGACTATTACTCATGATGAAATAGTTGGTATTCACAAGACTACATCACCACCATACATACACACACAGTATGAACACCGTGGCAAGAGAAATATGATTCCTGGTGAGGAACCCATAGCTACAAAATTGATTAGTGAAACCGCGGGTTTCCAAGTTATGGTTGCTCTAGATCTCACCAGGACCGCTCGGGGAACATTAAACTTTAAATATATTCAAGACCTAGCTAAATTGATAGATAATATCACCGAGATGTATGATGACACTTTCAGGTATACTGGAAGGGAGCTACAAGCGTACAAAAAGGAGTTGGTGCAACATAGACTGGTACTAAATTATCTCACCTCTATTACTGGTGGGTACTGTGTGACACTGGCCACCCAGTTCGGTGTCAAATGCTGCACGTACATCACCAATAATACGGATGACCCTAAGGAGGTTATAGACCGGAAGATGGATGAAATTCTGCAACTGAAATGGGAATTTCGAAAGAACCATAATTCTTCGTTATATGAGGTCGGGGAAAAGGTGGCAGGTTGGTTCTCGTGGTTGAACCCGGTGAAATGGTTCTCTGGTTTGAGGGAGTGGGTACAGGAAATGGTTGCTAGTGTAGGTAAGCTCCTTCTCCTTATACTGGGTGTCATCTTAGCAATTGGTTTATGTGTCAAATGTGTTCCTACTGTGTTGAAGTGTGGAAAACAGTCTTCTGGGAGAAACACTGAGAACGAGACTGAAAGGGTGGTGAGAGATACCGAGATCATGGTCTATGAAGAGGTGTATAATCCTGAACTTGAGATGGTTATTAGGTGATAGTTCATAACACTATCAATGGGTGGAGCTGTCAAAGTCAGCAAATTGGATAAAGTCATTTCAATTCAATTGATATCGAACAAACTTGATCGTCTTTGTCTGAAATTATGCGTAGAGCACGCTACGGCATGGAAGGGCGTATCCAGCCGCAACACATGGCAATAACAGTTTTTACACTTTAGTATACATTCGCACCAACACACACATTTGTAAATAGTACACATTAATCGTAGTTGCAACACATAGTTATTTATGTCGAAATATAGTAGCGTTTATGTGTAATATTATAAGTTATATGCATATTAGTGATACATATGGTTCAGGTTAAAAGAAATGTGCCATGTCTAATATCATATTAATCCCCTTTATATCAGCAGCTGTTCGGTGCATTCGACGAAGAGATCGCACATTGCATACTCTAGTTATTGATGTTAGGGAATAAACCTTTAATATGATATTAACTGTCAAATGCTAATGAACTGATTGTAATTGGAGTTTGGCGGGAAGAAAAGAGCAGTTTGGCGGGAAGAACAGAGCTCATCCCCTGGAGAGACCCCCACCTTTGGATTCCTTAGATTGAATAAGCCTATGATGTGTAACTCCCTGGACCCTCCTGATGCCTGGACCAATAGAAGCAAGCTATACCACCTGCATTGTTTCACTGTATCTCTGTTTGCATATAAGCAGTAGCTCTCATGTAGTGTTCAGTCACCTTGACCACAGACTTCAGGACTGAATGACTGTTCACTGGATCCAGAGCGCCTGCGATAAGTAACAGCTGTACTTATTATTATTTCGCTTGAATATATTCTGCTACTTTTTGAGAATAAATCTTTGTGCGTTGGAAACACAAATCGAGATTCGACAATCGTTATTGGATAGCGACCAAACGCTCTTAACAGTGTTATCGGGGATAAGGTCTTCTTTAAAAAAAAAGAGTATCTAAAGATTTGAAGGTTGTGGGAAAGTCTGAGCGTGGTAGGGAATTCCATAAGTGGGGAGCAGTTCTGTAGGTGGGAGTGAGAGGTAGGTACCACAGATGAGACAAGGCGCAGATCAAAGTTAGATCTAAGAGGGTGGGAGGGAGAGTATTTTGATATGAGATTTGAGATGTAAGCAAGGGTAGTGTTTTTGTGGGCTTTGTAGGTTAAGGGTGAGTAATTTGAATTTGATTCTCAGGACACAGGAAGCCAGTGTAGGGATTTGCACAGTGGTGCAGCAGATGTGGAGTGGTAAGAGAGGAAGATCAGTCTTGCAGCAACATTTAGGATGGAAAGAAGTATCGATATATGGGTGACAGGAATGCCAGATAGCAGATGGTTTCAATAGTCAAGACTGGAGATGATGAGAGAATGGATAAGAGTTTTGGTAGCATGTTGAGTAAGAAAAGGGCGTATTCTGGCAATGTTTTAATGTGGAGTCAACAGGACTCGGAGAGAGTATGGATATGAGGAATAAAGCAGAGGGTGGAGTCAAGTGTAACACAAGACAACGGGTTTGGGAGACTGAGAAAATTGTGGTGTTTTTGACAGTGAGGGAGATTTGAAGACAGGTGGTCACTCTGGCAGGAGGGAAGATAATAAGCTCTGTTTTGGACATGTTGAGCTTATGGAAGCGTTGGAGCATCCACGTGGAGATAGCAGAAAAGACAGTTGGTTACACGAGAGATTACAGAAGGAGAGAGTCACGTGTGTAATAGCAGAAGTAGCCACTGACTGGTATTTGCACAACTAGACTGAGAGGCACGGAGTCTAACGCACCTTCGGCAATCACCAGGAACCCCCGCAAGGATGTATGGACTTGGCTGCGTGAGATGCACAGGTTGCGGTTCTCCCAGTTAGTCACCAGTGCAATGGAGTATACACAGGAATAGCAGAAAAGCTGGATACAAGCCAGAAATATCGAGGTACAAAAGGGAAGATGCAGGAGAGTAGTCAATGGTAGCCAAAGTCAGGAGCCTTGCAGACAATGCAGTACCGAATCACAGAGGAAAAGGGATGGTCACAAAACAAGCCAGAGGTCAGAATCCAAAACAGAAAAACACAGGAACAGGGAACAGGACATTGGAATGCTGGAGATTGGTGATTCGGCAAAGCAGAAGTGCAGGTGGGTTCCTTAAATAGAAGGAAGTGAGCCCCGATAAGAGGAGGGTGATTTCGGTGGTCAGAGCAAAGTTGACCGCTGACGGAGCCACAGAACAAGTGTCCCGTTGCCTAGCAATGGTACACAGTCGTAATGCGCATGCGCTCGCTGCCAGGGACAGAATCCGGAAGAGCGTCCCGTTGCTAGGTAACGGGATGCAAGTAGGATGTAAGGCAGGTGACTGTTCCCCGGCACCTAGAAGTGCGTGGATGGCACCTGACAGAGAGAAGTCAGGGAAAGAGATATAGATTTGGGTATCAGCGTACAGGTGGTATTGGAGGCTGAATGAGCATTTTAATGCTCCAAGAGAAGAGGTGTACAATGAAAAAAGTAAACGGCCAAGAACAGAACCTTGTGGGACCCCAACAGATAGTGGGAGTGGAGGGGAGGATGTGCCAGAGGTAGAGACACTAAAGGAGCGGTTCAATAGATAATAAGTGAACCAGGAAAGTACTGTTGTGAAGGCCAATGGAATGAGGGGTGTGTAGGAGAAAAGGGTAATCAACACCGTCAAAGCAGCAGAGAGGTCCAGGAGAATGAGTATGGAGGAATGACCCTAAGACTTTGTAGTAAATAGATCATTGATTACTTTTGTGAAAGCAGTTTCAGTGGAATGTTGGAGGCGGAAGCCTGATTGCAGGGTCGAGAATGGAATGAGAGGGGAGAAAATGAGACAGAAGTTTGTACTCTAATCGCTCAAGTAGTTTGGAGGCAAAGGGGAGCAGTAGTTGCTGGATCGAGAGATGGTTTCTTTAAAATTGGTGAGATGAGCGCCTGCTTAAAGGAGGATGGAAATGTGCCAGTGGAGAGAGACAGGTTGAAGAGGTGAGATAGATGTGAGTATGCAGTGGAGGAGAGGGAGTGAAGTTGGGAGGGAATAGGTTCGTGGTGACAGGTTGTAGAGTGAGATGAGCGCAGAGACTTTGGGCTAGCTTTACTAAGCTGCGGGTATGAAAAAGTGGGGATGTTGCCTATAGCAACCAATCAGATTCTAGCTGTCATTTTGTAGAAGGTACTAAATAAATGAAAGCTAGAATCTGATTGGTTGCTATAGGCAACATCCCCACTTTTTCAAACCCGCAGCTTAGTAAATCTAGCCCTTTATCTTCAGTTACTGATGAATTAAGGGTGGATTGGGGAGTGTAGATAAGGGTGGGTGGAGTGAGTGGAATTTGGCATGAGGAAATATGGGACTAGATGGTTGTAAAGGTTTGGGGTGGAACAATGAGCATGAGCAAATAATGGGGATTGTACGTGAGTTAGGTGAGATATCACCAGCAGCCATGAGAAGGAGCATGGTGAGAAAGAGGACATTCGAGTAGAATTTGTAGGTGTCAGATTTATTTCTGTTTATGTAGGCTGGTGACAAAACAGTTCATGTATACAGACTAGCGGGGAGGGAAGTATTGAAGGGGAAATTATAATTGGTGAGGGAGGAATTTGGAGAGAAGTATGGTGACAGTAAATAGGAAAGACTGTAAATTGAGTAGGTGCATGATGGAGAGATATGAATGAATATGTATTAACTAGGGTAGATAATGAGAAAATGGAAAGAACAAATGATCCAAATTATGCGGGTTTAAGGAAAGAGGTGAAGGATACTTCATCGCCCCCTGGCTGGGGTTAATGTAGGCATCTTCTGCCGCTCTGACACGACAAGGTTCAAAAAGTTGCTGACAGTTGGGTGCAGAGGGTCTAGCAGCCAAACAGAGATGGTAACAGCAATCACAATTGAGCTCATTGGGCAGCTGAACAGATGTTGAAACAGCAATGACAGTTAAGCTCTGTGGGTCCCACAGCTGAACAGAGATGGTAGCTCAGTAAATCCTAAAACAGCCTTGTTTTTGGGTATGAAGTCGATCCTCGCTGCTGTGACGACGTTTTTTGTGATTTCTTCCACATATATTATTTATTCTGGTGTTCAGAGATGAATTCATTAAAGGTTGATTGTGATTTCCAGACAGCAAGTACTCAACCTATCAGGGGTACAGGGAAGCAGGGAGGAGGGAACCAGGGCCCACAACTCGCCAATTCCCCATGCAGCAGGCCCCATTATCTCCATGAGCCCCGGTGCACCGCAACTGCTGCACCAATGGTAGTTCCACCACTGCAACCTATATTAAATACCAACTACTACTGTGCACTAAATGACAGGAAATAGGGTCGGACACTAATCTGCATTATAGGTGACTGAACATATAAGTATATGGTGCGCTAAGTGAACTGCCATCTAATTAGTGGTGTGGGGGGTAAACTGGCCACTCGATCCCTCTGTCTTATTATGTTATACATTATTATTTTACTTCATTTTATATATGACACCTTGTTAATTTTGAATGTCATAAGAGACTGTATTTTATACAAAAGACAAAGGGACAATTGTTTTATATTGATTTCAATTCTCAGTACCCCTACTGACACACTATTTTGTATAAATGATATGTTAATATTTTGAATATGTATGTTTTTGAATTTAAATTGTATATGTATGATGAATAATTAGTGCAATTATTTAATCAGGAGTCTGTTTATCCTGCCAAATTTATTTATTTTCTGTTTACTTGATGATATAAGGTAATTGGCGCTCCTTAATGTTTTTTTGTGATTTACATGTTACTATTTTGGAGGAATTTTGCGCCTCCCTCTTTAATTTGCTGACTCCCGCTGCTTTATTCTAAGTAAATTAGCACCTAGGACAGCGTTCCCAAACTGTGCACCGTGACTCGCTGGGGTGCCGTGGTGATCACACAGGGGGGCCAATGCCATAGCCGGCAGTAAGCGGAGAAGTAAGCAAGGCAGGGTGCCAAAATCTCACCTCTGCCTGCCATTGCCCGATTGTCCGCTGACTGGTCAAGAAAAACATTACATTTATGGGTCCGGCCCAACTACTTAAAAATTGGGACTACCTGGTAAATTATTTTCGCTTAGGGATGCCTTGGAAAAATTATGGAGACCCTAAGGGTGCCTCGAACTGAGAATTTTTCAGAACCACTGGCCTAGGATATTGATTTGTTACATAAAGCATTTAATGCTGACTTCAAGGCAGTGAATATCTATCTTGACTCCAATTGCACAGTAAATTTGCTAATGGGCACCGCAGAGGCCTGATTCCAATGCAGAAAGGAACAAGCAGGGGTGTCCACTCTCACCACTACTGTTCCATCTAGCACTGGATCCTTTGCTATGCCTCTTACAAAACTCTTGTGCATTTGAGGGGATCATAGTAGGCCAGAAAGATTAAAATGAGAGTTTTCCCTGACGATATATTATTATTTTGGTAATCCTCAGGCCTATTTGAAAAGGATTCTTGATGACATTGATTCCTTTAGTATAGTCTCAAGCATCTCTGTCAACCTGGACAAGTCTGTGGTAATGTATTTGGGTAGGGGAGCTGGGATCCTGACTTGGGGTTCTGGTTTTCATCTTTGTTGGGCAACAAGCCTGTCACGGGCACTAGGAGTCTTTACCCAGGGATCACCAGGTGATGGGCTTACCAAAGCAGTATAGATGGTAATATGGTACTCTGGTAGCGGGGTGATCACGGAACAGGAGACAGCAGATGATAGAGATGCTCGTGAAAAGTCTATGACTAGCAGCACTGGTAATATATATGTAGTAGTACACGAGGAACTGAATGGACAAAGGAAACGTGAGGGTAGTCAGTGGTCTGCGGTAGCAAGTTGTACCACTGCTATAGTGAGGAGGAATGTCCAGCAGCAACGAGGAGGTGATGAGAGTCAGCGGTCTGCGTTTAGCAAGTTGTACCGCTGTCTAGGTGAAGGAATGGAATCCAGGTGGGGGTATCCGGGAAGTCAGTGGTCTGCGTTAGCAAGTTGTACCACTGCTATGTGTAAGGATACTGGAACAGGTGACTCAGGAAACAGGGATCAGTGGTCTGCCTCTAGCAAGTTGTACCACTGAATATATATGTGAGGAGGAGCACGGGGAGAGACTGCAATACAGAGGATACACGGGCACCCTGAACTTGATCCCACGATGACATGCACAATATAGTAATGACTGAACAGCACTGCACAATAATACAAAGTCTCAGGAACTATCCGGGCAAAAGATAACACAGTCAATGATGGCAATAGTCTCAGCGGATAGTAAACTCCAGAGGAGAACAACTCAGTCCAGCAAGATATGCAATACACCAGCACAGTCAATGAGAAGTATGCATACCGTGGTTCAGGAGCAGGCTGTCAGACAGGAGTGCAGAGATACCTGAACGGCTGGAGGCCGGCAGGATGCGAAGTCCCAGGAGGGTGGAAGCGGTAATCAAGTAGGTGCAGCGCACAGGTAGGTGGACCAGCAGGGATAGCAACAAATACTCAGGAAGCAGTAGTATGTAGAACTGGACTCCTGGAGAACCCTGAAGAGTAGAGATGGTCTAGACGAGATGAAAGCAGCGAGGCGTAGATCCGATGCAGACTGGCGAGTTGACACCGGCAAGAACACTGAGAAGCACGGAGAGCGGATCAGCTGCTGCAGACACGAGTAGAACTGAGGGATAGCAGCCAGCAGGACTCTGCAGGTACACGGAGGTAGCGGATAGAAATCAGCAGGTGCAGTCACGATGAAACACGGGAGAGTAGAGCTGAGCTGGAACTGTTGAGCACGGAGAGCAGCAGATAGGAATCAGCTGGTGCAGTCTCGATGAAACAGGAGAGTTGAGGTGAGCTGAAGACTGTAGTGCACGGAGGCAGCGGATAGGAATCAGCTAATACAGTCACGATAAAACACAGGAGAGTTGAAGTGAGTTGAAGACTGTAGTGCACGGAGGCAGCGGATAGGAATCAGCTAATACAGTCACGATGAAACACAGGAGAGTTGAAGTGAGCTGAAGACTGTAGTGCACGGAGGCAGCGGATAGGAATCAGCTAATACAGTCACGATGAAACACAGGAGAGTTGAAGTGGTCTGGAAACCACAGGAGAGTTGAAGTGGTCTGGAAACCACAGGAATCAGCTGAGCTGAATACACGAGGAAACACAGGAACACCTTCAGAGGCTCATGGGGAATGAGACTCCAAGATCAGGCCACGAGGGGCCCGATTCATCAAAGTTCGCAAACGCATACGCATCTGCTAAATGGCTCTGCGCATGCGCGAAACGACGCTTAGGCAGCGCAAAACACTACATACGCTACTCAAGCACGGCAGATACAGCTCTCAAAAGGCGACTCAATCTCAAACTGCAACGCAAATAGATTTGAGATGACTGCTGACCACTTGAGAACATATGGGTGGGAATGGGCGGAGAGTAGGCGCGGACTGGGTGGAGATGAGATAGTACTTGAGTAAAGTAGGCGTTATGCTTTTTCACTTGAGAATAGTAGGCGTTCCCTCTGCCCAGATGAGTGAAACTGACGTCACTCCTGTCTCAAATCTTTCACAAAAGTTAAGGAAGGCCAGGGTCATGTTTAACTCCAATACAGCTAGCTAAAACCACTATTAAACGCCTTTAGGAGCATCTTTTGCGTTTAAAATGCAAAACGAAATATGCAAAACATACATACATATCAATACAGACTGCCTGTGTTTTTTGTTTTTTTTTGGTAAAAAAAATTTTTTTATTGAGCTTTTAGATATCTTACAAATGTTCCATTAGTATGTTTGTGTAAATTAAGCTTTTTTTCCTTTACATACCCCTTTCTAATCAATGCAATTCGCAAGTGCAACATGTTTGATGTTATTTTGGCCCTTTGGCCTCAATCCGGAACTGCCGGAATGCCGGAATTAGTTAGCTGGAAATAGCGCCCTCTGCTGCTTACTGCCTCTTCAGTAAAGAGGACTGCCTTTTATAGGCCTGTACACTGCGAGCCACATATCTTCTCAGCATTATGGGGATAATCCAGGTCACAGTGCATTCCGGCTGCCGGAATGGTTGCCTCAGTGCATTCCACATTCATTCCACTGCCGGAATGGTTGCCGCAGTGCATTCCACATTCATTCCACTGCCGGAATGGTTGCCTCAGTGCATTCCACATTCATTCCGGCTGCCGGAATGGTTGCCTCAGTGCATTCCACATTCATTCCACTGCCGGAATGGTTGCCTCAGTGCATTCCACATTCATTCCACTGCCGGAATGGTTGCCTCAGTGCATTCCACATTCATTCCACTGCCGGAATGGTTGCCTCAGTGCATTCCACATTCATTCCACTGCCGGAATGGTTGCCTCAGTGCATTCCACATTCATTCCACTGCCGGAATGGTTGCCTCAGTGCATTCCACATTCATTCCACTGCCGGAATTGTTGTGCACACTGCATGGGTAATTATTTCATTTTATGTAAAATGTCTCCCAAACAATAGACTTTGTCATAAATATTTATGATAAATCTCCAACCATTCTGAACAATTACCAATATCATTAGTCTCAATATGTTACATGCCTGATTTGACAGTTGGTGATGGTGCGTTTGCAATAACAAATAATATTAATAGACATATAATAACTCGAAAATATATTTTAGTGTTTTACACACATGATTTATGCAAATTTAAAACAAGTGTACTATTACCACAGGGACACTTTTAACAGCAACACAAATTGTCTAAGGATATTAATGATCCCTAAGAGCCGAGGGCTGGTGAGGACTCGAACCCACGTAGCAAGCTGGCAAGGTGGATTGCCTAACTGCTACACCACTGTACAAGTGGTGATGTCAAGGGAATAGAATACAAATTAAAGATGACCAGCAACTTCTAGCATAAGTTGTTTCCCTTAAAACATGGGGAAAGATGGCAATACTTGGAAATATTATACCCAGAAAGATTTGGTGCATGCAGAGTCACAATTTATGCATATCGAAATATATCCATGTTGATAAATACAAATCAAAAATAGAACATTTATTGCTCCCATTTCTACAATTTGATTTGGTGGAGCACTTAGCTTTTTCCACTGTTGCCAGTACAGAATTCCTATGTCTTTGAAATCCAAAGTCTTTGCCAACAACTGCTTTGCTGTGTTGTAGCTGATAACACTGTTGAACATTACATATAGCCACCTTACACACCAAAACATATACTAAGTCACAGAGTGGAATAAATACCCTCAAACTTGTAAATATACCAAGGTTAGCCACATACACGCATCATTCAGGGTTCAAACTCATTACCTTGTTGTTGCAAGCTCATTTCTTTATTCACTGAGTTATACTTCACATTGAAACACCAACACCAAACTGCACATTAACTAGTTAGCACAGCTGAATGACTGTCTTAGACCTGATAAATTGGCCATGTTGCAATTAATATGAACAGCATGATGGATAACGTGGTATTAAAATATTAACCCTAGATAAACACACACATTAATAAAAACACTGTTTTACTAAAGCTGCAGGAGCTGCAAAAACGTCACCAAACAAATGTGAATTAAGTGTGTTTGCGAATCTTACGCTAAATACAAGCAGTTGCATATAGTTTTTTACTTTTAGGAGTATGCTTAATAATGTGTTTTATTAACTCACTTGGTGCTTAGGGTTGACCTGGGGCCTTGAACTTCTGCACTTAGTATTGGGGGGTGAAATACATAACCACTACACTATCGTGGCACATCTAAATGTAGCACATGCAAATGAATCATACCTCATAGAATTGTACTTAAAACTATTTTACCCATACTATTGCCACAACACTAACAGCTTAGCTCATTAATGACATCTGTAATAATCGTTATAATCTCTACTTACCTACAGAAAATAAACGTTGCTCACATGTCAGGTCACTTTTACACAAAACCACACTTGGCTAATTAGAACGCACCTGCGTGCTCCTAATGACGTGTCCGGCATACTCTCCGGCCTACTCACCTGCATTTAATTCACTAATTACAGTGTTACTTAAAAAGACCTTGCTCGACCTTCTGTGTTGTTGGGAGATTCACAATTCTGGGTAAGTAGCCCTTAATGGTGAAATGTTTCATAATCTCTGCAGTTTATTGCTGTACCTTGCTCAACACTCATGTTTATTTGTAGGAAAAGATATTGGTGAGATACAGATAGAAAATTATGCTGAAAGGTCCTAATGGTTAAGAATTTTATGTTGAAGGTTAGTGGAAAAGTCTTTAATTAGCTGCAGAGTTTGAATATTGAGGCAACTGTGTAGACTTGGGATGTGTCTCTGCATAGATACCTCTCGACTGTAGTGACACACATAAAGATTATCCATCTATATTGATTTATTTTGTACCTGTTTACCCTCCCCTCCACAGATCTTGGTCCTGGATTGTGTTTTTTGGGTGTCTAGTGATTGCTTATTGACATTCCACATTTGTCTGTGTGTGTGGTAAGTAGAAACCAGATATTGTTTTATTACATACCCCTTGTTAAAATACTTTGCATTAAGAATGTCCATACTGTTTTTTGTTTTTTCTTTTTTCTAATGCCTTTTATTTGAAGTGTGGTTTTTCAGACCCTACCTTAAAGACACATTAACACTCTGTGCTTGAGTCATTAAGGAGAGCAAAGGATAAAAAATAAGTAAATGTTCTAGTGGACAAAGCATGTTACAATGTAAGGGGTCAATGTTTTATTTAATCTTTTTTTTTTTTTGGAACAAAACATAAATATCTTTACATTTAAAAGATCAGTGGTCAAATCATGTGCAAGCTTAGTCAAGGGTTGATTATCTAAGGTTATGGTTATTCAAAATGGGAATATGAATAGACATGGTCTGGTGTGTTACTGAAATGGTTTATATGTGTAATAATAGGGGAAAAACCATGCCTACCTGTATTTTACCTTTACAATGTGTGTAGAAAGTATAGCTTCATGCCTCCAAGTTTAGCCTTAATGTCTTTAGCTAAATGCACGTTAATGGGGTAGTTTAAATCAACAGCCTAATGTGGCAACATAATTGATGTTTGGTTTTTCTACAGTTTATTGATCAGCACATATAGTGTTGAGAAGTGCACATTGACACTTTATTTGTTTTTCTTATATCTACAGCCTTTAGATTACACTTGGCCTGCAGTGCTGGCTTTTCTGCCATTGCACTTCCTTTTGGAGTTGGTGGATGTTGCCATGGTGAAGGGTGTTGTCAAATGTAAGTAGTATAGTGCTATCTGCACTAAAATGTGATTGGCCAGTGAGTGTGCTCCATACAATAATGTCGTCGTTACTAAGCCTGCAATGTGTGGTTGCACAAACAAAACATATGGGCAGATGCTAGCTATGTAACATATGGGTTTGGTGTTTCAAATTAAGTCAAATAGTGCATTCAGAATCCTAGGTATAGTCCAAACACACAAGCCATTATTATACACTATAATATTACCGACTTGTTTACACATGCCAATACATTGCTCAATCTCTTGATATCAAAATGCAAGTTGTCTGACCTAATATTGCCATATTAATGTGTTGCCTTTCGTTCAACAGGGTGTGTTGGCGTGGATTTTGGATTTGTGCAATTCGTGTCTCACTACATGTTGTTGAATTTCTCCAGACCTCCAAGCCTGCTTATGTCTCTTCAGTCTGGCCAGATTGTCATCTCTTAATCCAAGGAATTTTTACACACACAGACCATTACCTTGTTTGCTTTGTTTTTGTCAGCACATTTGAATTCATATATGTAATAAATCTAGCCTATGCTGCAAATGTGTCAGCAATCAGTTGTCATGCCATTTTGTACCATTACTACAGTGCACTGATTAATATTTTAATACCCATAAATCCATGTGTAGTGCTTTCAAAACTATTGTGGAACAGGTATTATTTTAAATGAATATATGAAATCTAGGTGTGGTTATTTTCTCCTTTGCCACAGATACACCATAGCCTACAAACATGCTAAATGGGGTAAATGTATAGTTTTAGAAAATGTCTATAGTGTGGAGGTTTGTATGTGTGTTTGGTACTTAGTAGTAAATTGTTTGGACACTTTCAGCTTTTAGAGCGAACATGTGATGTGCGTAGGAATATAGGCATCACATTACAGGTAAATGTATATAAAGAAAGCAAAAATGTTAGCAGTGTCAGGTCACACACTACCAACTTTTGGCCCTTGGCCAAATGGGATAACAATATTTTTCGCTTGTGCTAGTGGCACTTTGTTTCAAAGTGGTCCAACACCCACATGCCAGACACAAACCCCACACTAACAATTATGGGGAATGCATTAGGGCACTAAGCTAGTGGAGTCTTGCTACAAGGCCATAATACCATCACCTAGGGCCTGAATCATTAGTAATCTTCTTATCTTGTGCAAAAGGTAAGATGCTTATTGTTACGAAGAAACGGGGAGATAAGAGTGAAGCAAAGATGGATTTTCATCCTAGCGTAAGAAATTTGTCACTTATGCAGTGGCTTTTGCTTCTTATCTCCCTTTTCTGAGCATGAACAGAGTGGATTAGCTTAAGATAAGCAAAAAATGACAGATAAGATCCTTAATGAATCAGGCCCCTAGTTTGCTAATTGGTCAAGGCAGCTATATGTAAACTTACAGCCACCATAGATACTCCACATGAGAACTAGTTACATTAGTCTGATTACCCATTGTTAGGCAGCAGTCACTTGATATGTTTGCTGAACCTGATAATGTAGGTCTCCAATGTTATTGTGGTGTAGAAATGTGAAATTTATTCTCAATACCATTTTCAAGTAGCTTGCCCTCTGAAAGTGGAAAGTAGTGACAAATTCACATTCCACCTTTGTTTCTCTTCAAAGTGTGTGTTGTAATACCACCTATGTCTGTTTAAACATGCTAGTCAATGTTAACAATATTTTGCAGCATTTGTCCATGCCTTGGGCAAGGGAAGTACAAAGCCTTAATGTACAGATATCCTCCCTTTAGGATTATGGCTCCATGTTCAAATTCCTTTACCACCATCTAATCCAGGGGTGGGCAAACCTGTCCTCAAGGGCCATATCCAGTTCATGTTTTTAGGATTTCTTTAATCATGTACAGCTGAGTTAATCTATTTGGCTGGGTCAGTAATTATCCCACCTGTTTCTACAGACAGAAATCCTAAAAACATGAACTGGATATGGCCCTTGAGGACAGGTTTGCCCACCCCTGATCTAATCCAAGAGTGTTGGGCTGAGCACACAGTATTTTGAGGGATTAATGTCTGGTAGATATTGTTGATGTTTACATTGTTAGGTGAGGCATCCAGTTTTTTTGGCTTATAGAGGGTGAACGTGTGCAATGGGTACCTGTGTCTGTATTGGCAAGAAATCACAACATACCAAGCTTCAAATGATAATATGTTGCCCGTTATATAAAATTGCTTGGCCTTGCATAAATGTTTTCCAAAACTGGAAGGGAGCCAAATCCAAGTGACGTGCCCACTTTAACAATGAATGTATCAGTGTACATTACGTAAGAAACTCTAGGGTCTGTTTGTTATAATAATGTATTCAAGGTTCCAGATTGGCTTAAACTATCATGGATTGGGGGGATCAGATCATAGAGTTTGGAAAAGTCTTTACAGGATAGAGGAGTTTGGTGGACAAACTACCTCTTGGAGTCTACTTACTTGTATTACAGAGTGTGCTTCTTTGCCTGACCAAACCATATCTATACTCCAAGCTTTTTCATTTGCGTCTTACATGATTAGTCAGACACACAGCACTACATACACCCTTATAGTGTGTCAAACTGTCACGTTAGTCTGTATTTCTTGATCCGAATCAGGGACCCTTGGCATTACCTGCAGCAGGTCTGAATCTGAACAGAGCAGCCTGGATGATCTTCCTGCTCATGTTCTTGCTGATTGTCCAATCTAGCAGGGGAATGAGCAGTCTGAGAATGTGGACACAAACACTGATTTTGTAATGCAGCCAGAAACACTGGGGCCAATAACTATCCACTGGAGAGAAGTGTGTTGTTCAGGCAATGAACAGATCACAGCAGCAGCTTTAAATAGTTTGTCCCAAGCAACTATTGGCTGAGCACTTAATGGGATCACAGGTGCTGAATCTGGTTGATCTGGAATGATCACCTGACTGCATCCAAGATGCCTGTGCACATGCAGCAGAACAAACAGTGTGTGTTTGATTACAAACGGAGCTGTGGAGGACGGGAATGTTGCTGACGACCAGAAGGCACCCAGGTAGCCGTGATATGACAGCGGCTGATGGGGTAAGTGCACCTAAGATCCAAATGTGAGACCCAACCTATATGTGCTTAGTGCAATAAGGTCATGAGGTTACTTGTAAATAACTGTTATGCTAAATGACGTCCAGTGTACCACACACTGTGCATTAGCACTAATCTTAAATACAAATCCCTTATTAGATTTTTAGAATTAGCACAGATTCTTACCTGTACAAAATAGTAGTTAACAATATTTGTCCTGTGCCATCATGGGAAAAAATTTTTTTACATTTATTTGGGTTACTTTAACACCTGTCTTTTGTGGCTCCTTTGTGTCAGGTTACAGTTTGCAAATGCAATACTTTCTTGACAGAATGATTTGCCCTACCTCTAAAGGAGCACTGTAGTTGCACGTTGTGTTTGCAATTATTTAGTCAGGCAAATAAAGAAACACTGTGGCAAAAGCATTAAGAAGCTTACCTTGATACACTTCTTGTTTAAGTCTTCTTCAGCAAACCATGGGCCAGATTCATTCTGGAAAGGTAAGGCAAAGTAACTAAGCAAGGGCAAAGCATGTCAGTTTGGAGGGGGATGTAAACCAAAAATGTCATTGGAGATGTAATTTTGGGGTAGGAGAGGTCCTACCTGACATGAACATTTCAGTGTACAAATAAGCTATCAAGTATTTGTGCGGTACATTAGGATACAGACATTTTTTTATTTTCGTGCTCTAAACCTATTGCTAATTTGCACCACTTGCATTTTAAAAGGCTTTTGAGCAGCATTCAGAAATATGTATCCTTGACATCTAGGTTCATTACTCAATCAGGGCCATGGCATGGTTTTGGTCAGCACACTGATATTAGATACATATTTGTTTGAATACGTTAATGAATCAGCCAGTTTGTTTGGAGATTATACTATGGTTAGACTTGATAACAAGCATTGTTATTACAAAAAACATTATGGAATCTGCCGTACAAAAGAAATACACATTTCAGTAGTAGGAATTTTTTTATTACAAAAAAAAAAATATATACATATTTTCGTCATATATTAAACTATATTTATTAGGTTAAAACAATACAAATTATTTTTTCCGTGTTTTTTTAAAGGCGGTTGGACGGGAGGCTCCCCTACTCCGACTTCTTGTCACCCGTGATGTAGAGGAGTCAGAGGAACCAGGCAATGGGGCAAGGCAAGCGGGTTGTGTCCGACGAGGTGAAGGTGCAGGGTCAGGGGATGGGGATGGGGCCACGACAGGCGAGGGGGAAGTGGGCACAACAGGGGATTGGCCATAGCCACGAGCAAAGGCTAAACACATAAGACGACATAGTTCGGGGTCAGGGAGGGCGGAGGCGACAGACACATCAGGGAGGGCGGAGGCGACAGACAACTGGGTATGGGGGCTGCCGAACAAATAATCTGAGCTGGGTGAAGGGATTGTGCCGGAGGTGCGTTGGGAGTGGACATGCAAGATATCACCCAGGAGTGTTGCAATATTTGTCACTGAAGTATTTAAATTATCCATTTTGGTGGCGAGTGTCGTCAGTAAAGAGGTGTGTGTGCTCATGAAATCGGAGAGTGTGTTAGTGAGACTGGCGATTTGCTGATCCATGTGTTGGACAGTGCTTGATATTTGTGACAGGTGAACATTCTGTGCAAGAGTGACGTCTTTAAGATTTTCGGCTGCGCGTGCGAGTGTCCGCTGCCTTACATATTCAGCTGGAGGCAGCTGAGGCTCCTCCACATCACGGGCAACTTCATCATCCACTGGTGAAGCAGGCACCTGCTGCTCACATGCTGTAGAGTGATAATAAGTAAAATAAAGTAATTAGAATCAATGAGTAAGGTGCGATATTATATTGGCAAAAACATCTTACAACGCGTGATGTAGCATTGGTAAAGTGTCAGCTTCCCTTGAATGTGCTAGCAGCCCTTTCCGCTCCCCAAATACAAACATTCCCACTTATGGTCTGACATTTTAGGATGAGCCCTACATATTGAGACCATTTGTCTTCAGTGTGTAAATTTAATTTCCTACTATGTGATAGGCAAACACATTGTGCAATTGAAGTTTACCTTCACACACACATCCTGAGAGTTGACACTTTTACTCAGACAGATACAAAGCTTTACAGACATTAAGTAAGCAAACTCATCATGTACCTAGTGGAGCGGCCTCTCTTGTTCGGGGTGGGCTAGAGCCAGTATCTATGTCGCCCACCCCAACTATCTCCACCAGGGCTATTGCAGCCCTCGCCCGCTCCTCGAGGGGTGTTAAAATAGTACGTAGTCGAGGCCCCCCACCAGTGCCTTGAGCATGCCTGTGAATCTCAACAAGCTTCGCTTTCAGGCGTCCTTTATAGTCTGCCCATCTGTGGAATAGACAAACATTATTGCCTCACATAGTACCTTCAACTCAAAATGACACATTTTTCAATCAAATACATAGCACGTTTGCTAATCACAACAATTTAACCTTCACATACAGTAATACAGATTTTGCTCTTTTGAAGCGCGTATAATGTGGTAAACATATTATGTCAATGTGACCAAGGGCCATGGTGTTCGTTTCTGAAAACAAAGGGCCTGATCAACAAATGCATTGGAGTCACAAGGTGGTTTCACCTCACAGGTGACTAATGCTACTATGTCACAATATCCATATTTATCTCTAGCGATATCTATATATATTATTTGACAAATAGACACAGTCAGTAAAGTTAAATAGGGCTATTATTTAAATTTTTTTGTACTTCAACCTTTGTACGCTCATACGGAGATATTTCATTTATGAGCCTTGTGATTTCCTGCCAATGCGTTTGGCGCTCGCGTCCGGTTATTTGGCGGTTCCCACTGTGGAACCTCGCCAGAACACCTTCTACCAGCACCTCCAGCTCCTCCTCTATGAAATTGTTTTTACGCCTAGTTGGCAGCCCTGGTGCCTCCACATTACTTGGGCCAGCATCAGACATATTCCTATTTCAAAGATAAGTTGTGTCTTTATAGGCAATGCACACAGTCAGGTGGTGATACAGAATCTAAGCACATTCCCCCCCTACATAAAGTACAATTTCACAAACTTCTAACTAGGTCTAAAACACATGCCCCTTATTATAATAAACAGTGTGGTTTGTCTATTTAACGGCCATTTAGTTTGACCACTGCATTTTGACTGACATATTAGTCAAATACTATAGCAACATTCTCCTACTACTACTACTACTCTTCACTTTTCAAACCATAACATTGGTTTACAGGTTAGCAACACACCAAAATGAAGGATATCACTCAGTTGCAAACCCTATATTGTGTAATTATTATTAATATTTGTTTACAAATCAGCCAGCAACACACTTAAGTGTGTACTCCAAATGCAATTGTGGAGGTATGTGGGCAAAATAAGTGTATACATTTGGACCCATGTGTCCATCAATGCAATGAGCTAGTTATTATGCCGTTGAACAAGGATAAGTTTCAAAAGAACTTAGCATACTGTAGGCTACTATTGAAAACTTTACATGTTAAATGTGAGGCCAGGGGCCCTTTGCTTACCAGTTTTTTTTTACATTCCGGCCACACATATTGCAGAGCAAACAGTTTACTACATTAGGAGATAAAAATATTTTTGAACTATCCAGAAATTTCAGATAAATTCTTATACTTACTTTTCTCCAAAGTTTGGCACAAAAGACAAAAAATATTTTGATAGTCAACTGGGTAATGCGTGGTATGGCCTGCGAAAAAAAAAACCTAATTAATTTTTATAAGCAAGAAAAGGTAATGTGGTAAACAAAGCTAACTTCCTAATTTGATTATGGATAAGGTTCAAAAGAACTTAGCATACTGTAGGCAGAAAACTTTAGGAGAACACAAAAAATAATAAAATCTTTCAATCTCTGATTTAGTTTGGTACTTACTGTTTGTTGTTGGCTTCTTAGACCAATCATCCAAATGTAATGAAATCTTGACTGTGCTCTATCAAGGCTAAAAAGCGAATGAACAGGCACTAGACCAAAGCACAGGTGGGTTTAAATGGAGTGTTGAATTAATAAACCAGGTGTACACTCTTCTTCCTAATTGTGGAGCACACTGTACTCGTCTCAGTGCAGGCGCCCGCCATGTTCTTGGTGGGAGAGACAATCAGAGTCACAACACAGGTGTGTGAAAGCTCCGCGTGTGACGTGAGCACGCCCATACGTGCTCAGTGAACCAATCGGAACGCAGAGGCCCCCATTTTGTGTTATAGACATTATACCAAAATGAGGGCTGCAATTTTCAGCAGGCGTGAGCTGAGAGTCCTTGCAGAGGGTATGGACAATGTACCCTCTGGACGGTATGTGTCCAACGAGGTGAAGGTGCGGGCCTATCAAAGGGTCCGCAGACACCTCCGCCTCCGATACAACATTTGGCGGAGCACCGTTCAGCTCCAACGGCGGTGGAGCGATCTCCGGTGCCGCCAGCCCCAGCTTCTGGAGGAGCTCCGTAGGGAGATCAGAATAAGTGAGTTCTCTACTAATCGCAAAAAAAAAGTCAACATATATATATATTTGCTCTATGGTCCTGATTCATGAAGGATCCTTAACTTGAGAAACTTCTTATTTCAGTCTCCTGGACAAAACCATGTTACAATGCAAGGAGTGCAAATTAGTGTTCTGTTTTGCACATAAGTTAAATACTGACTGTTTTTTCATTTAGCACACAGATACTTGATAGATTATTTGTACACGGAAGTTTAAAGTTGATATTTGTGTGCTACATGAAAAAACAGTCCGTATTTAATTTATGGTCAAAACAGATTACTAATTTGCACCCCTTGCATTGTAACATGGTTTTGTCCAGGAGACTGAAATAAGAAGTTTCTCAAGTTAAGGATCCTTCATGAATCAGGCCCTATATGTTTGTAAATATGTTCACCCTAAACACCTGACATGGCCTACATAACAATGTGCAAGCACACTATAAAGGTCATGCCCCTTCCAGTGCACCCAATAAGCTTTGGCTCCTGTGTCCTAAATTTGTGTGCTATCCATTTACTGCCCTAAATGTTTTTGTGTGACAATTTTTACCAATAAGTGTGGTTTAGGAAATCAGGCATTCTAAGTCTTGACCCGAGTGCTGTAACTTGCTAGTCTAACCTTAAAAACATTTTGGAGTGGAAGATGTGTTGTCATTATTGGGTCAAGATTTAAAAGGCACGTTTCAAAGACAAAACACCTTAGTGTTTAGACTGATTTTTGCAAGCTCCCATAAGATGCAAACAGATTAGATAGTGTGCTAGATATAGCTAATCAATCATTACTTAACTGCCTATTTAGACTCTTTTAGACTGTAAGGTACTCCCAACAAAGGGTGATTTCCAAAGTATACTCAACATTCAAAGCTTTTTGACCTCCATCCACTAATTCGGTGGTCCTGTAAAGAGAGAACTAATTGACCAGGGCCAAGGGAGTTTGATGACTTAAAAGCACCTACATGAAAAAAACATACTACGGCCAAATGTGAACAAAACCTAATTAGGCGGCCAGTAGTATGTTTGGGGAGTGTGGTAGACAACACATGCAAATATGGAGCAAGCCTCCAAACTCCACACATATGAAACTATCATCAGGGATTTGAACTCCTGACCCCAGTGCTGTGAGGCAGACGTGCTAACCACTAGACCACTGTGCTGGGCTGACAAGTCATGTGAAATGCTTTGTGTTCATCATGTTTACCTCCTTGCATTGTTAGTAGCAAATATTTATGCCTGCTGACAATGTAAAGTTGATTGAATATGTATGATCACCTGATTGTCTAAATACTATAAGTTTTTTCAAATGGTGATTGTGTTAACATGTCCTTTTGTTTATATTTCCTTTTTTCAAACAGACCGGGCACGCTGGGAATGCCGCCAACGCCGCCAGGCATTGGTCGAGGCGCAGGCAGCTGAGGAGGAGGAGGAGGAGCAGCAGCCAGTGGCGGTGGCAGTGCCACTGTCATCGGAGGAGGATGCAGTGGCAGTGCCGGAGGAGGAGGCGGTGCCAGTGGCAGTGTCGGAGGAGGAGGAGGAGGCGGTGCCAGTGGCAGTGGCAGTGGAGGAGGAGGAGGAGGAGGCGGTGCCAGTGGCAGTGGAGGAGGAGGAGGAGGAGGCGGTGCCAGTGGCAATGGCAGTGGAGGAGCAGGAGGAGGCGGTGGCAGTGCCGGTGCCAGTGGCAGCAGCGGTGGAGGAGGACGAGGAGCAGGCTGACCGGGAGCCCCAGGATTTAGCGGACTCCACATCGGGCAGCCAAGAGGCAGTGGAGTTGGAAGATTGTAAGTATTTGCGATAAGTGATGGACATAGTTATATAAGATTGCCATGTGCATTATACTTGTACATAATCCCTGCTGTGACATATGTTGATTAAATGGTGCCTTAAATGCCACAGGTGGAACACTTATAATATCTGCCTATACATTAAACACTCAAACCACAGCCATAGCCATCTTAACACATGGGCACGCAGGGCATTGGGCAAAAAAATGTGGCCGCTAGCCTGGTCAACTCGTCAGTATATTAATGACTTGTTTATAAAATCTAATATACACCAAAATCGTTGGAATTCCTGTGAGTGATTGTATAGGTAGTGGCCCATGTAGTGCATAGACCTGGGGCCAATAATGCTGGATAAGACAACCCTGTACATGGCCCTCTCCCCGTGGCTCACCAGAATTTAGTACATTGATTTGAATGCCTTCTCAATGTCTAATGTGCGTGCAAATGGTTTTGTGGCCAGAGGCATAACTTTTGGTAATGTAACAGTAAACATCTCTAGTAAATCCTGTCTGTTTGATGAAATATGTATCCATGTATGTAATGTTTAATTTCTGATTTCTTTCAGCACCCACTGAGGAAGCTGCCAATTGGGTTCCACCACCACCCACCGCAGCAGAACTTATGGCCCACATGGGTGAAATAGCGGACGACCTGGAAGGCCTCCACCTACATTTGGCAAATATAGTAGCCAACATTCGCTTCAAATTGGCGTACTGGGGGTCATTTCAATGATAAATTTTTTGTATTTGTTTTTCTGATGTAAATAGTTCATAAACATTGTTGCGTTGTACAAATATATACGTTTATCAAAAAACAAACCTTGGTGTGTGTGTCTTTATTCATCTCATTACACAACATGTGGGTATAAATAATAGTCCGAAAAGAGTAATGAAGAAAGATGTTTTGCTTATAACATCATTTGTATAGCACAAAAGGATTTCTTTAGCTGCTTGCATGTTATCCAAAAGTAACATGTGCCCTCCACGAATAAGCCACCCCTATAAGAGGTATTGCATCTGTAGGCCCTGTGTGCAAGATAAAATCCAAAAATGTCAAACGCTCTAGCTAGTTACCAATTCCCCCAAATACATATGTCATTGTAGTGATAGTCTAAGGTTACATTCAAGTAACAGAGCAAAGCCAGTAACACATTGAAGAGAGCCTCGAAAGTGTACCCAGAAGTGGCGTCAGTGATGTAAGGCAGAAGTGCAAGCGAGGCAAAGGACCATGGTACTGGAGTGTGGAGAGCGGCCTGTTTGGATACAGCTGAGTACATGACATAACGTGTACGCCATGGATCCAGATGAAAGTCTATTTGCTGACAATGTTGCATTTACCTCCAAGGAAGCTGTCACCTACAACACCCCCCCCCCCCTCTTAGTCCATTTAGAATACTCAATGTCAGCATGCACCTAATACTGTGCATGTGAAGTATAGGCCGTGAGGCTTCTTGGCTTTTCCCTCCAAATAAATATTTACTTTCAATACAGTATAAATCAGAGGGCATATTTTACAATATGGTTGAGCGTGTATAACAAATGCAAAATAAAAAAAGAAAGCATTGTGTCCCATTTCTTGTTAGGATAATGATTCCAGTCCACACATTAGTTATGTGTGTGCTCAGTATTTGAACTCATGTCTGCTGTGTTGTGAGTCCAAAGTGCTAACCAGTGAGCTACCTGTGAGATTGGTATTTTGTAAGTAATTTGTGTGAATAATGTAGAGTAGTATTAAGTGTGAGGTGTCTGTGTAGCACGCATGCTGTATTGTTGGTGTTGTCTGTGTATTTTCATGTCTCAGGTTGGGGTAGCGGGTAGCTGTCCCCATTTGCATACAGTCATTCCTGAGTTGTAATCCAGACAGAAACCCTTCCTCTGTGTGGAGGTTGTATACACTCTTGTGTGTATCCTTTATGGAAGAGTATGCTATGCATTCATTTTGCTGAAAAGGCAAAGATGTATTCACACCACATACATTTTAATACATTCGTTATTCATGTGTTTTTAATGTAGCCATGTGCATGCATTTTGCATACTATACGGCGACTTGAAATCGAAGAAATCCTAAACACAGATCGTGAGCAATGTGTTTTTGACAAGTGTGTATTAGGTTAATTAGTAGCAAAGGAAAAACAACCGTCCAGAGTGTTGCACATCATTGTTATTTGTCAGTGATTAATGAGTAGAGAGCTATGTCGTGAAAATAAGCCCCAGGCATTTATGTTGTGTGTAAACAAACTGTTGGTCCCTCCCACAGTGGGCGTGAGGTTTGCATTGCTTGGCTTGTCGTCAATCAGTTGAGAGCCGTCGCTTATGCGTGTAGCATGTTTAAAGATCCGCAGGTGGGTGTGTTTTCTAACGTTTGCGCTGCTTATTTCCGTCACTTAGACCACATGGGGGTGTGTTTTTGCTGTTTGAGGTGCTTATTTCGGTTTACGTCACTCAAAGTATGCAAGGCAGATGCGTATGCGTTTGCGAACTTTGATGAATCGGGCCCGAGGTATGGAACTCAGGTGCTTTAAATAGGGAGTGTTGCCTGATCAGCCAATTAACTAAAAGGAACAGGTACTGAAGGTTTGAAAGGGCTGCGCATGCGCAGACCCTCAGGATGGTGGACGGCCACGGTTCCTAAACACACGGGAAGAAGCACTCACATTCTGGTGAGTGACAGTACCCCCCCTTTTAAAGGTGGGCACAGAACACCTGGAACCGGGCTTGTCCGGATTTTTGGAATAAAACTTCTTAAGAAGAGCTGGAGCGTTGAGATCTTCAGCTTTGATCCATGAACGCTCCTCAGGACCAAAGCCCTTCCAATGAACGAGGAAACGAAGAACTCCTCGCGAAATTTTTGCGTCCAATACATGAGTAATCTCGAAATCTTCCTCCTGATGAACTTGAACTGGCTGAGGTGCTGAAGGAGGAGCCGAGAAACGGTTGATGATGAGAGGTTTGAGCAAGGACACATGGAAGGCGTTGGAAATACGAAGGTTCTTAGGAAGTAGAAGTTTGAAACAAACTGGATTTATCACTTGAATGATCCTATATGGACCAATAAAACGGGGAGCGAATTTCATAGATGGGACCTTCAAATGGATATTTTTGGTAGATAACCAGACACGATCTCCAATTTTCAGTGGTGGAATAGCCCGCCTCTTCTTATCTGCGAAAGACTTATATTTGGCAGATGTCTTCTTTAAACAGGTTTTGACCCGAGACCAAATATTTTTGAAGGTTTGACAAATAGTCTCTACAGCAGGAACTTGGGTGGGAGGGAGGGCAGGAAATTCCGGAAAAGACCGATGGTGACCGTAAACCACAAAGAATGGAGTTTTGGAAGATGACTCATGGTACATGTTGTTATGAGCGAATTCAGCCCAAGGAAGCAATTCTACCCAGTTGTCTTGATTGGCTGATGAGAACATCCTTATAAAGGTCTCAAGATCTTGATTGACCCTTTCAGTTTGTCCGTTTGATTGAGGATGGTAGGAAGATGAGAGTGCTAATCATATGCCCAAGGTTTTACAAAGGGCCCGCCAGAATCTGGAAACGAATTGTACTCCTCTATCTGACACAATCTCAGACGGACATCCATGAATACGAAAGATTTCCTTGACGAAATGTTCAGCCAGAGTAGACGAGGAAGGCAAACCAGACAAAAGGACAAAATGAGCCATCTTCGAAAATCTGTCTACCACTACCCAAATAGTATTACAATTTTTACTAGGCGGAAGATCAGTAACAAAGTCCATACTAATATGGGTCCAGGGCTTGGACGGAATGGGTAGTGGTTGAAGCAACCCCGCTGGAGTTCTGCGGGAGGACTTAAACTGAGAACACAATTCACAAGCAGCTACAAACTCTTTGACGTCTCTCCTCATCGAGGGCCACCAGTAACTTCGAGAGAGAATCTCAAAGGTCTTGCGTTCACCAGCATGTCCAGAAAAACGAGAAGAGTGGAACCACGAAAGGATTTTCCTCCTAAGAGTAGGAGGCACGAGGGTCTTCCCAAATGGTAGCACTTTAGTGGAAGAAGCAGCCAGCGAGATACATTTGGGGTCTAGTATAGAGTGGTTGGGAACCTCTTCAACGTCAGAGGACGTCACAAAAGCTCGGGATAGAGCGTCAGCTTTCTTGTTCTTGGCAGCTGGTTTGAAGGTTATGATTAATTCGAAACGAGAAAAGAAAAGAGACCATCTTGCTTGACGAGGATTCAAGCATTGGGCAGACTGTAGGTATGACAAGTTCTTATGATCCGTGAAAATCGTCACAGGGTGACGAGCTCCTTCCAACAAGTATCTCCACTCCTCTAATGCTACTTTGATAGCCAGCAACTCCTTGTCCCCGATAGTGTAATTTTTCTCCGCAGGCAGGAGACCCCGAGAGTAAAAGGCACAAGGATGGAATTTTTGTTGCTCCGATCGTTGGGAGAGAATGGCTCCTAAGCCAACATTAGAGGCATCTACTTCTAGGAAGAAGGGAAGTGTCACATCAGGCTGTCGCAGAATGGGAGCAGAGGAGAAGGACTCTTTAAGAAATTGAAAGGCTTGGAGAGCCTCGGATGACCATTGCTTAGTATTGGCCCCTTTACGAGTCAGGGCCACAATAGGAGATGCAATGGACGAGAAGTCTTGAATGAAGCGTCTATAGTAATTGGCAAAACCTAAAAAACGCTGAATGGCACGAAGAGTAGTTGGCTGGGGCCAATGTAATACAGCATTCACCTTTTCTGGATCCATTTGTAGGCCAACTCCGGAGACAATATAACCCAAAAATGGAATCTGGGGCAACTCGAATGAACATTTTTCTAGTTTGCAGAATAATGAATTTTTCCGGAGTCTGGAAAGGACCTCTGCCACATGTTGGTGATGAGAAGGCAGGTCCTGTGAAAAGATCAATATGTCGTCCAGGTAGACAACGACACATACATATAACAAGTCCCGAAAGATCTCATTAATGAAGCCCTGGAAAACAGCGGGGGCATTACATAACCCGAAAGGCATTACTAAATATTCATAATGCCCGTCTCTGGTGTTGAAAGCTGTCTTCCATTCGTCACCGGACCGGATTCTAATTAAATTATAGGCACCACGAAGATCCAACTTGGTAAAGATCCGAGCTCCCTTGATGCGATCAAATAACTCAGTGATCAAAGGAATGGGATACCGATTTTTAATAGTAATGGCATTGAGTCCACGAAAATCTATGCAGGGGCGTAGTGATCCATCCTTCTTTTTTACGAAGAAGAATCCGGCTCCAGCGGGAGAGGTGGAAGGTCGAATAAACCCTCGCTGGAGATTCTCTTGGATGTAATCAGATGTAGCTTGAGTTTCAGGTAACGAAAGTGGATACACCCGACCCCTAGGAGGAGTCTTGCCAGGTAGAAGATCGATCGGACAATCCCATGAACGATGAGGAGGAAGACGTTCAGACTGAGCTTTATCAAAAACATCGGCAAATGAAGCATACTGAGGAGGAAGTCCCGGTGAGGAAGATGAGATGGAAGATTGCTGTATTTTAAGAGGAATGACTTGAGAAAGACAACGATGATGACATTCAGCTCCCCAAGACGTAACTTGAGGAGTGCGCCAGTCAATCTGGGGAGAATGACATTGAAGCCATGGAAGGCCTAAAACAATCGGACTTGTCGTAACAGGAAGAATTAAAAACGAAATCTCTTCATGGTGTAGCACACCAATCTGAAGCGTTACTGGAGACGTACTCTGAGTGATGAGACCATTGATGAGACGTGATCCATCTATAGCAGTCACAGTAATCGGTGTTTTCAAAGTAATCACTGGTAGGGACCATTGATTCACTAGGGATTTAGAAATGAAATTTCCTGCTGCTCCAGAATCAATCAGTGCTTGAGACTCAAAGGATTTGGTAGCAAAGGAAATCGTAACATCAAAAGCGCAAACTTTTAATTTCGTAGAAGATGGAGAGGACTCCAGGGACCCTAACTTCACCTCTCCAGAACTAGTTAGGGCCTGGCATTTCCCGATTTCTTAGGGCAAGAACTGAGCATATGTGTGGAATCAGCACAATAGATACAAAGTCTATTCTTTACTCTTCGGTTCCTCTCCTCTGAAGTTAATTTGGCACGTCCTATCTCCATGGGGATCACGGGAGAAGAAGCTGGACGAAGTTGAGGGGTTGAGCGAAGAGGTGCTTTAAATGAAGTTGTTTTCTCAGATTCCCTTTCACGAAACCTCATGTCTAGACGATGGCAGAGAGAAATCAAATCTTCTAATGACGTAGGTAGCTCTTGGGTAGTCAGTGCATCTTTAATTTTGTCGGAGAGCCCCTGCCAGAAGGCGGCAATTAATTCTTCAGTGTTCCACTGAAGTTCAGAGGCTAATATCCTAAATTGAATGACGTACTGGCCTACCGTACAAGAACCCTGACGTAAACGGAGAATGCTGGAAGCAGCGGAGGTCACACGACCTGGTTCATCGAATACACTTCGGAACATAGAAATAAATTTGGCACTATCTTGTAATACAGGATCGTTCCTCTCCCACAGAGGGGAAGCCCAAGCCAGAGCTTGTCCAGAAAACAATGAAATAAGATAGGCCACTCTGGAACGATGGGTAGAAAAATTTTGAGGTTGGAGCTCAAAATGAACTGAGCATTGGTTGAGAAAACCCCTACAAGTTTTGGGGTCTCCATCATATTTTGACGGAGTAGGCAGGTGAAGCGTGGAAGCCGTAGACACCTGGGATGGCACTGGGGAAACGGAGGAAAGCACAGGAGCTTCAACATTAGCTGTAACGGTCTGTCCAGATGTTCCTTGGGAGGCTAACGCCTGGTAACATTGAAGTAACAGCTGTTGGCGAGCATCCTGTTGCTCCACCCGGGTAACCAGATGCTGAAGCATCTCTTTGGCTGTAGGTTCCGAATCTGGGTCTGTCATGGCCTGATCTTACTGTAACGGGCACTAGGAGTCTTTACCCAGGGATCACCAGATGATGGGCTTACCAAAGCAGTATAGATGGTAATATGGTACTCTGGTAGCGGGGTGATCACGGAACAGGAGACAGCAGATGATAGAGATGCTCGTGAAAAGTCTATGACTAGCAGCACTGGTAATATATATGTAGTAGTACACGAGGAACTGAATGGACAAAGGGAACGTGAGGGTAGTCAGTGGTCTGCGTATAGCAAGTTGTACCACTGCTATAGTGAGGAGGAATGTCCAGCAGCAACGAGGAGGTGATGAGAGTCAGCGGTCTGCGTTTAGCAAGTTGTACCGCTGTCTAGGTGAAGGAATGGAATCCAGGTGGGGGTATCCGGGAAGTCAGTGGTCTGCGTTAGCAAGTTGTACCACTGCTATGTGTAAGGATACTGGAACAGGTGACTCAGGAAACAGGGATCAGTGGTCTGCCTCTAGCAAGTTGTACCACTGAATATATATGTGAGGAGGAGCACGGGGAGAGACTGCAATACAGAGGATACACGGGCACCCTGAACTTGATCCCACGATGACATGCACAATATAGTAATGACTGAACAGCACTGCACAATAATACAAAGTCTCAGGAACTATCCGGGCAAAAGATAACACAGTCAATGATGGCAATAGTCTCAGCGGATAGTAAACTCCAGAGGAGAACAACTCAGTCCAGCAAGATATGCAATACACCAGCACAGTCAATGAGAAGTATGCATACCGTGGTTCAGGAGCAGGCTGTCAGACAGGAGTGCAGAGATACCTGAACGGCTGGAGGCCGGCAGGATGCGAAGTCCCAGGAGGGTGGAAGCGGTAATCAAGTAGGTGCAGCGCACAGGTAGGTGGACCAGCAGGGATAGCAACAAATACTCAGGAAGCAGTAGTATGTAGAACTGGACTCCTGGAGAACCCTGAAGAGTAGAGATGGTCTAGACGAGATGAAAGCAGCGAGGCGTAGATCCGATGCAGACTGGCGAGTTGACACCGGCAGGAACACTGAGAAGCACGGAGAGCGGATCAGCTGCTGCAGACACGAGTAGAACTGAGGGATAGCAGCCAGCAGGACTCTGCAGGTACACGGAGGTAGCGGATAGAAATCAGCAGGTGCAGTCACGATGAAACACGGGAGAGTAGAGCTGAGCTGGAACTGTTGAGCACGGAGAGCAGCAGATAGGAATCAGCTGGTGCAGTCTCGATGAAACACAGGAGAGTTGAGGTGAGCTGAAGACTGTAGTGCACGGAGGCAGCGGATAGGAATCAGCTAATACAGTCACGATAAAACACAGGAGAGTTGAAGTGAGTTGAAGACTGTAGTGCACGGAGGCAGCGGATAGGAATCAGCTAATACAGTCACGATGAAACACAGGAGAGTTGAAGTGAGCTGAAGACTGTAGTGCACGGAGGCAGCGGATAGGAATCAGCTAATACAGTCACGACGAAACACAGGAGAGTTGAAGTGGTCTGGAAACCACAGGAGAGTTGAAGTGGTCTGGAAACCACAGGAATCAGCTGAGCTGAATACACGAGGAAACACAGGAACACCTTCAGAGGCTCATGGGGAATGAGACTCCAAGATCAGGCCACGAGGTATGGAACTCAGGTGCTTTAAATAGGGAGTGTTGCCTGATCAGCCAATTAACTAAAAGGAACAGGTACTGAAGGTTTGAAAGGGCTGCGCATGCGCAGACCCTCAGGATGGTGGACGGCCACGGTTCCTAAACACACGGGAAGAAGCACTCACATTCTGGTGAGTGACAAAGCCATTTTACATACCTGGCTAAAAATATATCTGACTGATATCCACTTATTATTTAGACATTAAAGGACTGGAACGGGAATTGGAGGGCTGTTATATACTGGTAGAGCAAATCTAATAAAGATGGTCCATTTCCCCAAATTACTGTATCTTCTACAATCATTTCCCGTTCTGATGTCCTCCATATCCATGGTCCCTTTAGAAAGTTTATTTGGGCAGTTAAGAGACCAAGGGATATATTTACTAAACTGCGGGTTTGAAAAAGTGGAGATGTTGCCTATAGCAGCCAATCAGATTCTAATTATCATTTATTTAGTACATTCTATAAAATGACAGCTAAAATATGTGTCACTCACCGGACCGTGAGTGCCTCTTCCCGGACATTTAGGAACCGTGGCCGTCCACCATCCTGAGGGTCTGCGCATGCGCAGCCCTTTTCTATACTTCAGTGTATACCCCTTTTACTCAATTGGCAGATCAGGCAACACTCCCTATATTAAGCACCTGTGGTCAACACCAAGTTGCCTGATCTTGGAGTCTCATTCCTCATGAGTCTCTGAAGGTGTTCCTGTATTACTCGTGTATTCAGCGCTGCTGATTCCTGTGGTTTCCAAACCACTTCTACTACTGTGGTTCCATACCACTTCTACCATCAACTGTATCATCATGACTGTTTGCTGATTCCTATCCGCTGCCTCCGTGCACTACAGTCTTCTAAACCACTTCTACGTTATTTTACATCTATGTGACTGTTTGCTCATTGCTATCCGCTGCCTCCGTGCACTCCAGCTTTTACTTCACTCACCTGCTTCTCATCAAGTCTGTTTGCTGATTACTATCCGCTGCCTCCGTGCACTACAGTCTCCTGCTTGCAGCTCGCCTGTGTTCATCATCGTGACTGCCAGCTGAATACTATCCGCTGCCTCCGTGCACTACAGTCTCCTGCTTTCAACTCGCCTGTGTTCAACATCGTGACTGCCAGCTGATTACTATCCGCTGCCTCCGTGCACTACAGTCTCATCTCATCTTTGCTGTGACTTCCTCGAGCCTGCCGCTTTCATTACCATCTGCTTCACTTCGTGATCAACAGCTCCTGCCCTGCGCTGCACTCCTGTTTCCCATCGCTGTTGGTTCCTGTGGTTGCTACGGGTTACCTCCGTGTGCCGCTGAGTCCTGCTGCTGTGGTCAGCGCTATCCTCCATCTCCTGCTGATCCACTCTCCACGCCTTCACGTGTTCCACTGGTCTCTACCCTCCTGTCAGCATTTGATTTGTATCTCATCTACTACCCTCTGCTGGATCATCTCCATTCTCCTGGGTCTCCTATGAGTCCAGTTCCACGTGTTGCTGACTCCTGTGAATTCGTGTCCCTGTTGGTCTACTCACCTGTGCGCTGCACCTGCTAGACCGCTGCCTCACCTATCCAGGGACTTCCTATCCAGGCGGCCTCCCGCCGCTCAGGTACCGCTGCTATCCCATCTGACTGCTACTGCTGAACCACGGTATGCATACTTCTCATTGACTGTGCTGTGTATTGCATATCTTGCTGGACTGTGTTTGGTTCTCTCTGGAGTCTGCTATCCGCTGAGTCTATTGCCATCATTGACTGTGTTATAATTGTGCTGGACTACTTCAAGAGACTTTCTAGATTGCAGACCTGCTCAGTCATTTATATCTATATGTATATCTATATTGTGCATATTACTGTGGATCGTGTATAAGGTGCCTGTGTATATCCTGTGTTGCAGTCTTCCCCTGTGCACCTCCTCACATATATATTCAGTGGTACAACTTGCTGATGTCAGACCACTGATCCCTGTTTCCGGTATCACCTGTTCCATCATCCTCTCACATAGCAGTGGTGCAACTTGCTGCCGCAGACCACTGACTACCCGGATACCTCCACTTGGATTCCATTCCTTCACTCAGACAGCGGTACAACTTGCTACCCGCAGACCGCTGACTCTCATCACCTCCTTGTTTCTGTTGGACATTCCTCCTCCCTATAGCAGTGGTACAACTTGCTATCGCAGACCACTGACTATCTTCACGTGTCCTTGTCCATACAGTTCCTTGTGTATTATTACCTCATTATTACCAGTGTTGCTAGTCATAGACTTCCTGAGCATCTCATCGGCCATCATTTCATGTTCCGTGATCACCTAGCTACCAGAGTATTCGATTACCATCTACATTGCTCTGGTAAGCCTACCATCTGGTGATCCCTGGGTAAAGACTCCTAGTGCCCGTGACAATATGATTGCTATAGGCAAACAAACCCAGTTTAGTAAATATACCCCCAAGAATTAGTCTAATAAAACTACAACAAAGTAAATCCAATGGGGGTAATTTTTTACTACTATAGATTTGATTGGCTTTTTACACTTGCGTGATTGGAAGATCACTTAAGAGAAAAAGGATATTCCACTATTATGGACTACTAAAAAATTGTGGCATATACTCCCCCAAAACTGAATGCACTCAAGTTGGTACATTTACCTTTGGTGTTAAATCTTGAATTTTAGCATGGTGTAGCTACCTAACCTTTTTCTATCTGGAAGATAGGGGGAATTAGGGCAATTGAGAGTCTGACACACAAAACAGCCGCCCCTTTAACATTTATTGAGGCAAAAGCGAAATACCCAGTTGTGGAGGCTTACCCGTTATTTTTTGTGCAATCTCAACACTATGTAAGCTCAGTGATTAGGTTGTTTTCTGATCAGGAGTGAAACCGTTCGGTCGATAAATTCTTAAGTTCTCCCATTGTCAAAGCTATATCCCTACATTATAACTACCTACGTGCCCATTTCAATCATTCTAGTTCCATTATAGGAATGGGTCTCTGTATTCTGTTTCTTAATAATTAAAGATTTGTCAAAGGCTCTGGGGACTTCCTGTAAGCTCATGCCCTGTTAGTATGTATACTGAAATGTTTTTTAATATTTTCCACAGTGCGTACTTATCTCCCCATCGTAGATTTTCAAAATTTCTGCCAACTTTCGTTGTAGCAGATGTAGCATGGAAGAGGCTGATCTAACACATTGCTTTTGGCAATGCCCCATAATTAGAGGTTTCTGGTTAAAGGTTAGAAGATTCGCATTAACCAATCTTAATTATATCTCTTTTATGCCAGAGAGGACAATTTTTGGAATATTGCCGACAAACCAGAAAACTTCTGGAGGTAGCAGATTAATTTTAGCCGTTAGGGCAGTAGCACGCAAAACCATTATCCATACTTGGATGCATACTAACCAACCCTCATCTCTTTTTAGAGAAACTATTTTATCTGCTCAGGATGAACTGGGTGGAATGGTCTTTGGAAAAAGAATACAAACTCGCCACTTTTTTGATATGTCGGAAAGTTATATTGCTCACTTACCATTTTCTACAAGACAGCAAATTCAAAATTGTATCCAACATACTACATGGAACAGACTACGAATTAGCAGATGACACCTCTATAAACTTTAGAGCCACTCTTCTCTTGGTTTTTGTGCTAATTTGTGTCTGCCTCCAGCTACTGGGTAGAATTTGTATAGCTGTATAGACTTTAAAGTATGATTGATAAAGTTTTTATTTAATGATATCTGAGAGACTAGTCTATCAACTGAATGTATTTTTTTACTATATTAGATAAATAATGATTAGCTTTAGTATAACATCACTAAGTCGTATACTGGCATCTCTCCTCCAAAGCCAGACTGAGCGCATGCAGATATGATTGACTGGCTGTGTGGACTGTCCTATAATATTAGCCAAACAGTTACATGGTGCAGACTGAGGACAATACGTTTGAGAGAAACAGGTGACACCTTCTCCAGGTGCCTGCAACACACTCACCAGAGGTGAAAACACCATCAAGGAATTTAAGACACCTCCAGTGCAGAAAGGTCAAACAGTTTCTGTACAACATGATTGGGAGCCCTCACATGACCCACCAAACCCTGACAATGAGTGCAGAGTGTAGTTCTCATTCTGACCAGATCTGGGGGTACCCAAGCCTAGATTTCAAGACACTGTCATGTAGAAACTACAGGCAAGCTTATCACTGTTACATAATTTATTGTTTCAATGTTATATTTACATAACCATGTTACATGTTGTATTATGCTTTAGAGGGGGATGAAGAATGTCTGTCGCTCACTGTCTGAATTTACCAGTATATCTACAGGCACCTGCTGCTCACCACAGTTGAGTTAATTTCCAAAGTGAAGGAGAATCACTTAAAATATTATAAAATACTACTAAAAGATGTCAAAAAAAATTGCCAGTTGAAAGATTTCTGTGTGGACTAAGCTATGTGCATTTTTCTGCTTTTTGCTTTATTCCACTGCAAACCAATTAAATACATATGAGAACACTAAAAATGTTGTTTTAATTTCCAGCTTCTCTACTTGAAATGGGTAGCAGAAATAATTCGAACTGACCGAAATATGGTTCCAGTGATAGCACATTTTGTTATATGTTGTGGAAGTGTGGGGTGTTGTACGGATTCTAGACTCTTTTTTTGACCCCAAGGTGTGTCTTATCGGTACCTCTCTGGAAGACAACTTAAATAAACTATTTTATAAGTATATATTTATTTTTGTGACCCTGACAAAAATTTATATAGCACACACATGGCTTGCTGCAGACTCTTGTGAATGATACAATGAACGCTACATGTACACTAGTAGAGATGCGGTACATAAATAACATAAGATTTGAGGATTGGAGTTAAGAAACACTGATCTAGAGCAAAGACTATGATTATGAATCTTGAGCAGGGCTAGAGCAAGATTATCATGACTTTATTGCAAGGTACCTGTATATCAGGGTTTATTATTGTATGTCTAGGGCAGGGCTCCAATATATCTTGAGCAGACTATATTGTGTTTTTAGAACAGGATTCCAGTGCAACCAGAGCAAGGCTTATCCTGAATTTAGAGCAGGGCTAATTATTGTGTATCTAAAGCAGGATTCCTATTTATCTAGAGCATAATCATATCTGTAGAACATGGTTCCCATTTATCCAAATCAGGGCTTGATATCAATAGCAGAGACTATTATTTTTATATCTAGAGCAGGAGTTATTATTCCATGTATATAGAACAGGGTTTATTATTGTGGATCTAGAACAGAACATTAATAACTCTAGAACAGAGATTAATATATCTAGAGCAGGATCGTTACATAGCTAGTGATTTTATAATCCTGTAGCTAAAGCACGGTTCTTGTGTATCTATAGGAAGGATTCCTTGCGTCTAAAACCTTATTTTGTGTGTGTATTATTGGAATTGTTTACCTAAAGCATTGGGTAGTATCTTGTATCTAAAGCAAAGATCCTATCAGGCCTATTTATCAAGTAGTGTAATTTAACTATACTTACCGTCATTCTGATGCAATTTGGAGTATTCCTCAAATTTATCAATGTTGCATCGCAGCAGATATTGTGGATATCTGCTGCTTTGCATTCTATTTTGTTTTAATGAGCATGCATCATAAAATAGTATGGCGACTGCTTCGTAACGCAATCTAACAAGTTCCGAAAAAAACAAAGCTGGCGTACATCATTGTAAATGAAGACTTCACTTCATTCTTCATTTATGTCCAGCTCTGCTCCGACAGCGCATGTGCGGAGGGATCATGTAATCCCTCTCTGTCACATGACATAATTTGTACTGGAGGATGCCTGTGCACAGGCTCAATTTTCGTTCAGGACATGCGCACATGCATTTTAAAGAGGAATAAAGAAAGGAGATCCTGACACAAGCGCATTACAAAGAGTATGTGGTATTTGTTTTAATCACAGAAACAGCAGTTTATCGGCACTGCTGTATGAGAAATAGTTCAATCGTTATCAAGGCAATAAGGATTAAAAACTATTTTGCATTTTTTTGTGTTGTGTTTTAAATAGGCCCCTATGAGAGCAGGTTTCGCATTTATGTACACAGTAAAGATAACAACGCTCCCATAGATCCAGTGTGTGTGGAGACAGCAAGGCATAGAGTAAGTTTTTTTTTTTTTTTTTAACCGTGCAGGGTTTAGTATCAAGAGTCCTAGAGGCTCTCGTGTATCTAGAGCAATATTTGGTATCCTATCTCCGGCACCTCTGCATCCCTTTACATTACGAATAGGCTCTGAGGAATCGCAAAACTAACGCCGCTCCAGCGATACCCGCACCTTATTCCTCATATTACACTGTAAAATGAAGACGCCGACGTGGCCTAAAATCCACGTAAAACCAGGAGCTCTTCGTAAATGGCGCGCATAACGTGACGGCACAATATACGGTAGCATTCTCAATTATAGCACGCAATCCACGCATGCGCAAGGGAAACACTACACATGCGCCTTGTCGCATGTCTGATTGCCTCTGACTGGTCGGGCGCATGGAGAATGGTGCGCATGCGTGTCAACCACTGGGTATAAAAGTCCGTGCGTGACTTCCGCTCGTTCTTTACTTGCGTTTTCCTTGGGGAGTGAATCTGTTGCAATCTTGTTTTGTGATATGGCGGTTTGCAGTGTTTTCTGTGAGGTACGTTATAGCGTGCGATGAGGTATCTGTTGGTGTCAGTATTCCTCACTGTTTAGTTAGTAGACTCTTTATTTATCGTGTATTTTCCCGCAGTGCCAATACGTGCCACGAGTAGGTATTGCATCGTATGATTTATACTATTGCTACAATGTGTTAGCGCTTGGGGGGACATGTGGCTCCTTGTGGGGGCACTATGGGTGATGAGTTGTGGAACAGTTCTTGTGGGTATTGGGTATCTTATGGGTCATAAAGCTTATGCTGTAGATTTGGTTAACAGAGCCTTTTACTGTATTTCTTATCACAGGTGCTGAAGCCAGTATATGAGTGTTTAACATGTGAGCGGCTGATGTTACTGCTCTCAATACCTGGTTGAGTGGCTTGTTACACAATGGTAAGTGATTCCAATTTATATGTCTGGATTTGTAATATATGGGAAATGCAATCTATTGAGACTTTGTGCTTTTCATACAGGTTTTGTAAAGCTTTTGTGCCTTATTGTAATCTCACAGTAGGGAGTATATTTTACTCCATAAAACTTGTCAACCATTGTCACGCTATGTACATGCACACCTCTTATTCTATATATGTTCACTGCAGTGTGATAGTTTGGTAACTGTTGTATGCAACTAAACTGTCTTGTGTCAACACCCCTAGTGTGGTGCTCTTCCGGGGAACCAGGTGTTCTATCACCATTTATTTATATAGTGGCACTGATTCTGCAGTGCTGTACAGAGAACTCGTTCACATCAGTCCCTGTCCCGTTGGAGCTTACAGTTTAAATTCCCTAACATACATACATACACACACACGCACACTACGGTCAATTTTGATAGCAGCCAATTAACCTACCAGTATGTTTTTGGAGTGTGGGAGGAAACCCATGCAAGCACAGGGAGAACATACAAACTCCATACAGATAAGGCTATGGTTGGGAATTGAACTCATGACCCCAGTGCTGTGAGGCAGGACTGCTAACCACTTAATCCTATTCTCTAGTAACCTACTCACTGTGCAGCGAATGTTCATGTTATTACGCCCTCAGGGCTTTGTGTATGACCTGTGTTTTCTGCAGTGTCCCCCACCACCATTGGATAAACTTTGATTGGCCTGTGATGCTAACAAGTTGGGTTTGTCATATCTGCTTGTTTGTGTTATAATTTGAGACTTAAATACTTGTGCTTCTGTGTATTTATAGGTAACTAATCTTCCTCAGAATGGTTCTGTGTAAGAGAACTTATACAATCACAGGTACGTACTGAAATACCTATCCTAAAACTAAACCTTTACAACCTTCACACCCTGCATGCTAGGATTTGTAGCCCAGCAATCCAGATTTAGTATGTTGCTGGGAATGTTTTATTGCTGATGTGTGTGATGACTGAACTTTTTTCCCCATCAGATCGACCCTGTTGATTTGTGAAGCTAATAAGCCAAACTTGTCTGACACACCAGCTTGTTTCTTATCCTTGTATTGTGATCCAATTTATGTACTTTTAAAATACTCTTGGGAGTCCTTAAATAGTGAATGCCAAACCTTGTTCTGATACATTGGCTTTGTCATTTGAGGCATAACATTTACATTAATGTTTCTGTTGTAGCAACTGCAGAGCAGCACTTTTGATAGCTGAATGGATTGGTATTGGCAGGTATGTATGATTTATTTTTTTCCCCCCATGCTCACAAAAATTACAACTTGACCAAAAAAAAGTCCAACAAGCTACTGTTTGGATTTGCTGATGTGTGTGATGACTGAACTTTTTTCCCCATCAGATCGGCAATGTTGATTTGTGAAGCTAAAAAGCCAAACTTGTCTGACACATCGGCTTATATTTGTTTTGTTTTTTAATATTTCCCCCTGCTGAACCTGGTCCTACTAGCAATGCTGATGTGCATGATTGAACATTTTTCCCCATCAGATCGACCTTGTTGATTTGTGAAGCTTCTAAGCCAGTTTTTTTTTCTGACAGATCGGTAGATTCATTTGTTATACAGAGTTTGAGATGTTATATTTATACAATGGTGTTTTTTTAGTTTTAAGGAAACAGTTTGCTGAGCAGCACTGCTGATGGGTACAGCAGCCAGACACATACAATTGCAGGTATGTACGGAGATCTCATTTCAAAGTAGTTGCATCTTACTTGCTGAGACTTGTAGTTGAATACGCTAGTTAAAACTTGCTGATGTGTGTGATGACTGAACTTTTTTCCCCATCAGATCGACACTGTTGATTTTTGATGCTGTTAAGCCAGTTTTGTCTGATACATCAGCATTTATATTGGTATTAAGGTGCATGTGTTGCCTGTTGCTAACACATTCTCTTTACAGGACACAACACACCTGTATCTTGTTACTGCAACCTCATGGCTTTTCACCCAGAAATATCAGGTATGTCAGTCAGTTTCTAAATAAAGGAAAGGTTGAATACTGCCATTACTTGCTGCCATCTGTTGTACATGATGACTAATTTTTTTCCCCATCAGATCGACACTGTTGACTTCTGATGCTGTTAAGCCAGTTTTGTCTGATACACAGATCAGCAATGTGATTATTGGCAGCTTCCCACTGAATTAAGGGGCCCATACTAAAATGGGACTAGCTGGTTGTGGGTTACAGTGCACTTGTACTGTAGGCTCATGTTGCATAAAACTAAAATATTTGTGGGTGGGGAGATTCTTCAGAGTTTCCAATACTGTTGACTGCAGTGTAATTTTAGTACTGCGTCATGCTCATCAGTATTCTTGTAACTGACACTTTCCTATTTTTCCCCACAGGATGTGTAATTTCTGGATATTGTGAGGCTGTCACTTCATCTGATGTATATATGTAATAAACATTTCAGAGAATGGCTTATTGTGTCCATTGTAATTTATGGTGCCTAATCTCAGCTGGCTAGTTAGTACCAGGCAGATATGCACTTTCTAGAACCGCATCTGAATAACGGAACATATGATGGATTCAGCATTTGGTATTGTCCATGGTTGTAGCCTGATCATAAGGAGTCACATCAGGCCAATGTTATGGGAGCAATGTTTATTTCCCCCCTCCTATCTTATAGATTCTGAACAAATTACTAGTACTTGCAGCTGGAAGTAGGAGCTGCTTTATTGTAAAGTCAAACCTCTGGTGTTACTGGCTTTTCCCAAGTAGATGTTTGCTTGCGTTTAATATGAACCAGCAAATTATATCAGACCTGAGTGTAGACTGGTTATCAGTAATTATGATCACTTCTATTAGGCTAGAAGTGCAGCTCTAATACTAAATTTGTTAAAGGGTCACTGTTTAATTGAACATATAGATTGATGCCTAAACATAGCTTCAAGGAGTCTGCAGTTGGGGTTACAAGGCTTGCCTAGGTATTACCTGGTGTAGGAAAGGTATTTAACATGCCTTTCTTGATAACTGAACCACTAAGTTTTGGAAAGACTTACCAATATGGAAGGCACTTGTGGAGCCTGCAAGCCTGTAATTATTATGCAAATATGGGTGTATGCTGAGCAGCATGTAACTTGAGATACATGTGGCTTTGTATACTAAAGCAGTAGATAATGCTCTGATGGGCAGCTATCAGGCAGCATGGTAGCGTGTTCAACACAGGATTGAATTCCTTAGGGTGTTGGGCCTGATAAAAATTGACAACCCACCTTCCTAGGAAACAGCCATCTGCTAAAAGCACTAAGGGTTGTTCCCAACACACATACCAGAAGAGTGTAGTGGTTAATAGTTAAATGTAAGATTTGTATGTGGCATTACTAGTCCTAGCAGCTATAAACTGTTTGGGTGAGCTGGTACAACTGAACCTGCAAGCATGCCATGGCATCAAAGGACTGCTAAACCCTATTTTCACAAACTATTAACCACCTAAATTCATGGTGGATATTATCTGGTTTTTAATCATTAAGATCGGAAAAAAAAGTTGGTGATGCTGAATCCTGCTTTGTTCCTAGTGACCAGCCAGAAGGCTTGAACTAACCAAGACATGTTTCTTTGGTCAGTAAGAAAGATGCCCAGGTTCATTAGTAATGGTTGGAACGAATGTGTTCTAACTGCAGTGAGCTAGTGATAATTGATACATTGACAATGAAGAGTTACTATTCATTTGATGGAATTCTTGAGGTGCTGTCTAAATAAAAGCCTTGGTGTGAAAAAGGACCATGTCACTGTAAGGGAAAATGTCTATTATAGGTAAGTGGTCGTGTCATTTAAACATTTTAAGACTGGTATCTGGCTTCAGATAACTACACAGCTCATTTTATAAGTGGGTAAATGAAAACTTAAATCTCCAGTGGGGACTTAAGAATACCTGCATATCGTGGGCAGGAATGTGAGATACTGATCTACACAGTATTATAACTATTACAGGCATATCCATTTTATTTGTAGTATCAAATTCCTTCAGAGGACATTCATAAATTGTCCTGTCTCATTAAATTGAGCAACATACCTTACTAATCCTGTAGATGAATGCTGATTTTATGGATGAGGTAATTACACCACATACCTGCAGGGGTTGCTGTGCCCAAGTCTTATAATGTTTTGCCCTGTATCTAACACATTAGGCAGTGCACTGTTTAGGACACAGCCTGGTTTTGCAGTACCTGGAACACGGGTGATATGTCAGTATTTCACTTGTGTGGCATAATAAAACATGCTATAATGTTTGGTAATCCCACAATAAGGGTTTGGGTTTTTTTTGGGGGATATTTATGCACATAGGGTCTGATTCAGAGTTTGTTGCAGTTGTGTTCACTTAAAAGGTCTGCCATTGTGAAAATATGGGCAATTGCAAAATACCAGTACTGTGTGCCTAACATCCAGACCATATCACTAAGGCTGTTTATAACCATTTCTTTTGTTTGCAAAATACATATTTGCTATTGAGCATCAATAAAATGTAAAAATCCTGTAATTCATGAGACATGGCTCTGTATGTGGGGAAATAAATTTGTTTAAACATGCACTCAAAAGCATAACACATGAATGAGCATGAGTAACAAAGGTGCTCTGCATTAGTGTAGTTTACACATACAGCCAATCATAAATGGTTATTGCTATGGCTGGCTGTGATAATCATACAATATTTGCACCTGCCCTGGAGCTTCAGCAAATGATACGGCTTAGACAGGTGTATTCATGTCTGTATCCTGGTCCACATATCTTTGGTATGAAAGAATAAAGGAAGCCAGAAATGGGAAGGAAGAGATGTGGAGGGTGGACACAACTAGCAACACCAGAGCCAGTAATGGAGGGGAAGTGAGAGGAGGAGACTGAGGCAGAAGCCCAGAGTTGAGGTGGATGAATGAGACGGGTGCTGGAAGGTAAGAGGAGGACACAGACTAGAGGGCCCCTTACAGCCTATGGAGGGGGCAGACTAATAGGGAACACCAGGAGGTGAGGGGTCTAGAAATATGAATGACTAGTAGTGAGCGGATTGGAAATCTGAAGGGAGAGCAGGAAAGGGCTGGTGAGATAAAAATAAGGGAGGAAGGAAAGAGCAGGGGAGTGTTTATATGGAGAAAGTGTAGACGATCCTGAAAGGGTGTGGTTTCAGGGATCACTTAAAGGTTTTAGGCAAGGGGAAAGCCTGATAGAATGATGGTGGTTGTTCCATAGAAGCGGAGCAGCACGGGAGAAATATTGAATGCGGGAGTGAGACGTGGTAACCAGATGAGAGGAGAGATGCTGGTCGTTGACTGTAGAGGTCGAGAGGCAGTATGAATGGAAATGAGGTTGAAGAAGTAAGGAGCTGATGAGGTAGAGAGGGCTTTGTAGGTGAAGGAGAAGATCTTGAAGATGATTCTATAGCGGAGGGGGAGCCAGTGAAGAGTTTGACAGGGTAGGTAGAAGTGGAATGGTGAGAGTGGAAGATTAGTCTCGCTGCAGCATTGTATGGACTGAAAAGGAGCAAGACAGGAGCGGAGGAGGTTGCAGTAGTCAAGGTGGGAAATGATCAGAGAATGGATGGGTCAGATTTGAGCAATATTGCGAAGAAGAAAGCAGCAGAATTGGGTGAGGCAAGACCTTTTATCTGCCCCTTCCCTCCTCTCCTGGTGTAATTGCCAGAATCGTGGATATCTGCATGTGTATATAGCCACTTATCTGGGCAGAGCGATTTCTAGCAAGGCACTTCGCAAACTGGCTCTGTGCAAGGCCCAGAGTGTTCAGTAGCCTGCTTTTGGAAGGTGGGATCAGTGCCCTGATCGTGGTATAAATGGACTACAAGTAAAGTGCTGTAGAATTGCTAAAAATTTCGGATAATTGATCCTGATGCTGAAACTTGTTATTTGCAGGTCAATGACTATAATCATGCAGCATTTTATTCACTTCGACATTTTGATTAGAAAATAAACTACTTGAACCTACTAAATTATCCATAAGGGTCATATACTTATATATATGTCCGACAGTGAAACCATTTGCATGTATGTCACTAGGGAGACCGTAAACAGCTTACATTTGGTGGATATCATTCCTCTTCCAGTTGGATTGCGTTATCTACTTTGCAGTCATACATACTTCCTGCCACAGTAGGTTGCCTTATAGTGTGCTGCATGCTGTACTCTATACTAGTGTCATTGGTAACCAAAGTGTTGTTATAGGAAGGTCAGTGCAGCCTTGCGAGTTGCACCACCTGCCTGCAGGGAATCAGCTGTTGAAGCTATGGTATGTGGAAGAAAGAAGAAAAAAAATGCTGTATCAATGGGAAAGGGTAATCTGATTCCTAGGTGAGAGCCCCACTTTTCAGATTTTAAATTTTTCCCCCCAAAAAATACTGCTCATGCCATGGGTGCTCAAGTACCACAAACAGGCCATGTTTTCATATGTGTCATCTGTCTGTAGAAACAGGTGGGATAAATAAAAACAAAAAGGGGGGGGGGTTTCCAATCCGCTCTAAGGTAAGGATAAACCTCAAATTTATATGGTTACAAATACCACATAACATGAGGGGGTGCTCTCATAACTAGACAAATCTAGGAATAGAGGAAATACAGTTGATAATAGATATCAACTGAACAAAGTAGTATGCGAGGCACTCCTATCCATAGAATTTGTAAATATAAAATCAATTTTATTAATTATTATTAAAAAGTTTTAGACAAATAACCAAATGTCATAACAATTGGCGAATTTAAAAATATATAGATGTGAAAAAGATTCAAATAAAGTGTCAGAGAAAATATATAAAAATTGACCCGTAGGGAGGGTCAGTTGCCCCTATTTATTAACGGATTCGTATGTTGGCTAAGCATAGCTCAATACATAGGGGTTGGTCTAATCTCTAATTGAGTGGTTGTTTCTAATATTAAATAATATGTTCGGTCTCATCAGGGTATAGATTTATAATATATTTCGCTATTGTTGTGGCCAACACAGGGTTAATATTTATCCCACATGAATTGGGATACTGTCATAGACACATCTGAGACACTCTCATATGTTGTTAGTGTATCCTTTGTAGGGAAAATATTATTGGGCTTGTAAGAAGAAGATTGTGACAAAGGTTTGTATTCATACACAGTGCCAGTAGCTATAATTAATTTCCACATACAATCCCAACTCTTATTTTTGACCCCATATGAGTAAAAATGAGGTCATATGTATCTGCGTGATATTATCCTGTATTAATCAATACATCCTTCATTCTAGAGAAAAATCTCTTTCAGTTTATTTACAGATTAATATCGGCAAAGGTTGTAGATAATTAGTCATATCACAAGGACACTATATGTGTGTAGCAAAAGTGCCCATCAATGTACATATTTTTTATTTTTTTTATCCAAACCAAAATATAATCCAGTTGTGAACCCTGTTATACAGGTGAGATAAGTTCACCATAGGATTATATGTTCTATTGTGGCTTGGTATTAATTGGGGACCGCTATATCTGCGTGGCAGTATCAACAAGTGAGAAATCCCTCTTTGCAGAGTCTCACAGCCGTGACATCTGCTATCAAATAGAACACTAAACTCCCCACTTGGATCATCGAAATGCCCGCAGATACATATAGAGCCCTTAAATAAGCCCCTGAGATTGTTTCCTACAACGCGATTAAACCTATCCGCTAATTATTTCTAAAAATTACCCTTGTTTGTGAGACACGATCGCGGTGAAATACCGCTGACCGGCTCCCTACTTCCGGATCCGTGACGTCATGACGTCACTTTATTTCGATCTTTTTCACATCTATATATTTTTAAATTCGCCGATTGTTATGACATTTGGTTATTCTAAAACTTTTTAATAATAATTAATAAAATAGATTTTATATTTACAAATTCTATGGATAGGAGTGCCTCGCATACTACTTTGTTCAGTTGATATCTATTATCAACTGTATTTCCTCTATTCCGGGATAAATAAAGACCCAGCAAAATAGATTCTCACCTGTGCATGATTAAAGAAATCCTGAAAACATAACCTGTTGGTGATACTTGTGGACTTGAGTTGAGCTCCTCTAGCTTAGGCTCATTTACAGCTTCAATTTGTTACATTGTGGCTGTCTTTATTACATAAAGCAATTGTTTTGGGTTTTTTTTTGCATCTGTTCATTACATTGCTTGAAGTGCACCTTGAAATACTCTTTTTCCTCCTAAGTGCAACTGGAAGGTATAAAAATGTCCCATTATGTATATTCTGAGACCCGATTTCTGGCACCAATACGTGTAAAATCGAGTCCCTTTGCCTGGAGAAAAAGACTGTCCCCTCCTGCAAAGCAGGGTGCTCCCCCTCCAGAATCTGCCTTCTCCTTTACATTATTTAAATCTGCTACAAAACATAAATCTTGTTTTGCACATTAATACACGTATGATCCTAATCCCCAGTTCGCAAGGAACTCCCTTGATCTGGTGGTAATCGTGTTAATGGGGACGAGAACCCTGACACGATTTACTAAGCCTTACTAAGCCTGAGGAGTCCAAACATTGCCACTTTAAATTAACATGAATGAACGGCGCACTGACGTCCAAGTGAAGTGCCGGACAGCGGCCTCATCGGAATGACTGGCTGTGGTGTATGTTTATGCCAGATCGATAAGTGTGTCCGCATAGGAGCAGTGAAAATAAAGGGAGAGAGTAGGCTAGGGATCATCTCATCACCATCTCACAGAATCCGCAGCACCACACAATAAACAACAAATAAATTGACTAAAATACAGATACACAAGGGACAAGAGAAAAAATAGAAGCAGTAAAAGTCAGTACAAGAGAATAGAGAAAGAAAATACATAAGAAGACACATCTAGAACAAAGTAAATTGTCAGGTGCCGTTCCGGCCGGGGGTGTTCTGTTGCTATTCAACAGGTGCACAGCTTTCCTGGCTGTCCTCACACTGTCAGGCGCATTTGTGTTAGCATATCCTGTTGCTAGGCAGTGGGACGCTTTTGGGCTTTGGTGGTCCGCGTATCTGTCCACCCACTGCCTCCAGCCTCTATTAATACTCTGCTCTGCCACCATGAGGGTGCCAGAGTATCAGGTCTCCTGTCTCCAGCATCGTTTGTATGTTCTTGCTCATGTTTGGTTTGACCCGGCTTCCTCTGACTACTCTTCTGGGTTGCGCTCATTATTGCTTTCTGTTGTGACCTCGGCTTGTCGACTATTATCCTGATTTTCGCTATATGCCTTATCATTGTGACTTTGGCCTGTCTGACTTCTCTGTGGATCTCCCTTCGGTACCGTCTCCTCCTGATTGGTTTGACCTGGACCGTCCTGACTGTTCTCTATCACTACACTGGTAACTGTCTTGGAGGACCGCAACCTGCGGCTAAGCCCAAACCTCCTTGTGTGGGTCCTTAGTGAACACCAGGGTTATGTTAAACTCCGCACCTCCTAGTTCAGTGGCGTAAATGCCAGTTAGTGGTTTTCAGTACATCTTGAGTCTACAGCTCTTTCTGAGTCTGACGGTATACTCTGGCCATATCATATGGAACTGGGGTCACTCTGCTCATGAACTTCTTCATCTGGCTCAGCGTGTGGAACAACAGTAGACAAATCAGACACAACTTCTTCAGTGTACTCAGGGGATAATGTCTAGATTAGATTCTCTTCAGGGATCCCTGAATCCATCACAACCAGTATCTGCTGCTGTGCCTTCCGCCAGTGCCAGTCCTACCACCTCCAGGAATTTGCACATACCCACTCCAGAGAGATATGATGCAAATCCAAAGGGTTGCCAAGGCTTTTTAAACAAATGCTCTATCCAGTTCAAACCCGCCTGGACAACTTTTCTTCAGAAAGAGCCATAGTGGCATGTATTCCCTCCTTACCGGGCAGACTCTGGTATGGGCCTCCCCTCTATGGGAATGTGATAAGGTTTCTCTACATAATTCCTTGGTCTTCATTTTTGATGAGCCTGGTCGAGTTTCATCTGCCGCTCCAAGTCTTCTTGCTCTCCGTGAGGATTCGCTCTCAGCTGAGCAATATGCTGTCCAATTCCGGACATTAGCTTCTGAGCTAAAGTGGAAAAATGAGCTGTTAGTTGCTACCGTCTGGCAAGGACTTGCTGACCAAATTAAGGATGTACTAGCCTCATGTGACCTTCCTGCTAATCTGGATGACCTAATTTCTCTTAGTATCAAGGTGGACATTAGTCATCAGGAACGTTCCCTGGAGAGGGACCAAAACCAACGCCTTTTCTCCCGCTTGGCCCCTCGCTTTTAGTCTCCTCTTTCTTCGGTTGCAGATTGGACGCTCCCGTTTTTCCTGGGATGAACGTGAGCACCACATAAAAAAATCACCTCTGTTTATACCCCGGAGAGGCCGGTCACCTGTTGTCTGCTTGCACTAAGGCCGGGAAATGGGCGATGAGAGGGGCATCCTCCTAGGATCCAGTTCCAACACCCTCTGTTCCCTCAAGAATGACAACTTTCTGATGCCAGTTACCCTCAATACTTCGAACGTTTCTTTTGTATGTCCCGCCTTTGTGGATTTTGGATCCGCAGAAAACTTCATATGCCACTCTTGTTTCATAGCTCCATATATCGTTCCATTCTTTGCCGCAACCTATGGTATAGACTGAATGTTTTGCGATGCGGTCATGGGAAAATCCCTTAGACTATAAATAGACCTTGCGCCTGTGCTAAACTCATTACGTATCGGAGCTCGTATTAGGTACAAGCTAACTTTACATCTCTGTGATCAGGGTTTCTTTTTTTTAACCAAGCATGTTCCGGATTTGGAATACAGTTATGGGGGCCCTTTTAGCCTGAAGAAAAGAAGACTGCAAGCAACAAGGGGGCCCTTCTGGCCTGAAGCACAGAAGACTGCAAGCAGAAGATATTTACAAGCATGGACATTTGGAATTACAAATTATTTGGGACTCTCAAGCATGGACATTTGGACATGGTTTTTAAACACATTTGGATTAAAAGATGCTGACATCAAATTGGTAAGTATATTGGGGTTTTAATATTTGTAATAGAAAGTAGTGGTTTTAAACAGGGAGTTATGTTTTTTTAAATTATGTTTTATGGAACTACAGGCCTCAGCCAGCCATGGGTGTCAGGTCATGTTGGCACTTGTGGTTTTCCAAGTGCCAGCATGACCTGACTGCCATGAGTATGCTGGTGCTTGTAGTTATACAAGCATCAGCATGCCCACACTGTTTAGGGCAGCCTGGGCTGGCTGGGACTTGTAGTTCCACAAAACAAAATAGCGTCCGTTTGTTTATTTTAAATACTAATTTTGCCGATATAACCCTATACACACCGCCAAGGTGTGTAGGAATAGCCCTAGTCCTTTCAGCACTGGGCTGGTTATTCCTAGAGGGGGGGTCTGCACTTTTTTTTGGGTGGACCCCACTCCCTAGGGAATCCAGCCCAGCGCTGAACAGCCTGGGGTTAGTTTGTCATTATGGCAGGGGGACCCCTGCCGCGTGTCCCCCTGCTATAGTGCTTCCAACCCCTGCTTGTTTGCCTAGCGCTAGTTATGTGAAAATCAGGGGGACCCTACGCAAATTTTTCCCCGATTTTCATGCAACCAGCAGTAGGCTGGCAGCACATGGGTTGACAGTGATTGGGCAGGGGGGAACCCACACATTTTTTTTTTTTTTTTTAACATTTCTCTGTTTTTAAGCTTTTGACAGCCACTGGGTGCTGCAGCTGTATAGACAGGGCAGTGTAAAAGTGATGTGTTTACTAATCTCGCAGCTAAGACACACAGGAAGAGTTTGCTTAACACGTGAGTGTTTGAAATCGCAGCAAATCACCAGTGATGACCAGCAATTTTGAAGATCAGAGTAAAAATTGCAGCTTAATACATCTGGCAACTTGGGGACTAAAATCAGGGGTTATCACCCATGATTTGCTGCGATTTTAAATTGCTGAAAAAATCGGACCTTGATACATTGACGACCTGGGGGTAAATGTATCATAGTGCGGGTTGTACAAGTCGCCGGAAATCGGCGAGATGACAGCTTAAATTTAAAGTGGCGCTGCCTTGTAAATGGCAACTTTCCTTTACAAGACAGCGCCGCTTAAAATTTAAGCTGTCATCTCGCCGATTTCCGGCGACTTGTACAACCCGCACTATGATACATTTACCCCCTGGAGTGCTTTCTGCGATGCTTCTCATCTGATTGTCAATCTTAAAGGTTTGTTCTTTTCAACGCAAAACTCAGTTCCTTGTGCATTTGAACGGCTATGGCCCTGAGGAGAGATCCTGGGTAGATAAAGATGACCTCCATGCCCCTTGTCTCCTTGCTGAGTTTCTTGGTAGTTCTGATCCTTATCTGGGGGAGAGAAGTGGATTGTCAGACGCCATACCCGCTTTTCTTCTGTGGAGCAGGGACTTACAGTTCCATCTTGCTGCTAGGCAACATGTGCGCAGCGCCCCCGGCCGCCCTCGCTCAGTCTGGCGCATGCGTGGTAGTGTGCCCCATTGCTATGCAGCAGGACGCTTTTGGGCTTTGGAGGTCAGCGTGTCACTCTGCTCTGACACCATTAGGGTGCCAGAGTATCATTACTCCTGTCTCCAGCATTTGTATGTTCCTGCTCCTGTTTGGTTTGTCCCAGCTTCCTCTGGCTACTCTTCTGGATTGTGCTCATTATTGCCTTCTGTTGTGACCCCGGCTTTTCGACCATTCTCCTGATTTTCGTTATCTGCCTTATCATTGTGACTTCGGCCTGTCTGACTTCTCTGAGGATCTCCCTTCAGTACCGTGTCCTCCTGATTGGTTTGACCCAGACCGTCCTGACTGTTTTCTATCACTACACTGGTAACTGTCTTGGAGGACTGAAACCTGCGTACCCTTTGCAGCTAAGCCGAAACCTCCTTGCGTAGGTCTCTGGTGAACCAGAGATACGTCAGACTCCGCACCTTCTAGTTCAGTGGCGTAAACACCAGTTAGCGAATTTCAGTCTTGAGTCTACAGCGCTTTCTCAGTCTGACACAAACATTGCAAAGATTGAGGTAGAATCAGCCAAGCTTGCGAATTAACATTCGAGAGAATTAGTGACGTAAAGAAAGAATAAGAGGCAGGAGGAGGGGACAGTTTTAGGATGGGATGGGGTAACAAAGTGAAAAGGTGAGTTTTGAGGGAGTGTTTGAAAGATTCGAGGATGGGGCAAGTCTGGTTGGGCAGGGCATGGAGTTCGAAATGTAGGAAGCAGTGCAGGCAGAGTCCTGAAAGCAGAAGTGTGAGGTGGTGACAGGTTATAAAAGGCGATGGTCATTGACATTACATAGTCAGCAAGTGGAGTATTTCTTGACAAGGTCGGAGATGTAGGAGGGGTAGGCATTAAAGATATAAGTGAGGGTAAGAATCTTAAATTGTATTCTGAAGGTAATGTGGAGCCAGTGGAGAGCTTTGCAGAGAGGCACAGCCAAAGAGGAGTGTCTGGAGAGGAAGATTAGTCGCAACGCCGCAGAACAGATTTCAGGGGGGCAGATGTACATTAGGCAAGCCATATAGGAAAAGATTAAAATAATCAAGGTGGAATGACGAAGATCATGGATGATGGTCTTGGTGATATCCAGGAGAGGGTGAACCTTGTCAATGTTTGGAAGGTGTAGGTGACAGTATTGGGCGAGGGACTGGATATGGGTTCTGGATCAATGATGGGTCAATGATGATTTCCAGTCACATGTTTGGGGACCAGGGGAGAGGTTGGCACCATGTACCTTAAGGGATACAGGAAAGTATATGACACTATGCAGTGGAAAGATAACAAGCTCAGTTTTGGATATGTTGCGCTTGAGGTATCATCCAGCCAGGACGGAAGCCTGATTGTAAGGGATCAAGGAGGAAGTTATCTGTGAGAACGTTTGTTAAGCAGTTGTAGACTATCCATTCGAAAAGTTTGGAAAGATAATGAATTAGGGATATGGCAGTATCAAAAGAGGTTTTCTTGACCATTGGAGTGATGAGCGCATGTTTGAAGACAGAAGGAATTATGCCAGTAGGGAAGGAAAGGTTGAAAAGGTGGGCTATGTGACTGCAAATGTCAGGGGACAGAGAGTGGATTAGGCAGGAGGGAGCAGGGTTGAGAGAACAAGTTGAGTGGGAATTGAGGGGATGGAGTGAGAGGAAAAAAGATGGACAGGATTGCAAGGGGATTTGAAATGGGGTGGGGTGAGGGAAGGGAGAGCTGGAAGGGGGAGATGTCATGACAAATGGAGTAGATTTTCCTCTTAAAGTAAGAATCAAAGTTGGAAGCGAGGGGCAGAGAAGGGAGTTGATGGTGGAAAAGAGGTAACGGGCTTTGTTGGAATGGGAGGAGATAAGGGTTTTGAAATAGGACTGTTTGGAAAGAGTGCAGCGTAATAGCAGGACAGGATGAATTTGAAAAGGATAAAGTCTGCGGGTAATTTTTCAGCAGCGCTCAGACAAAAGGGAGCACCACTGAGGGTAGCAAGTAGGTTTGAAATGCCAAACTTGGGGTTTAGAATGACAGAGGTGAAGTGTGGTGTCAGGGGCGGCTTCAACCAGGGGTATAGAGATGGTGAAGCTTTGAAAAGGAGACTGCTATGTTAGGGCGGAACAACTTGGAGGGGTTGAAGGGTGGCAGAGCAGTGGGATAGGTCAAGAGTTAGGTTTATTGCTGGGGGTGATAGTTACGAGCCACCACAAGCAACTGCGGCTTGTTTGTTGTTAGTGTCCCTCGTCCCGGCTGTCGTCATGATGACCGGGAGACGTCACTTCCTCCTCGACCCGGCCATTGCCAGGACAAAGGGCGGGACGCGTTCCTAGTCCCGCATCACGGCAAATATTCACAGTGTATTGAATGGAATAATTAACGCCACGACCCGGCAAGGGGGTAGCCGTGCGCAGTTGGTTCCTTGTCAGCTGAGACCCATTATCTTCTTTTTTTGGAGCTTGCTCCTGATTGGCCACTGTCAGTATTTAGGGCACGGGGAGCTTAGCCTCTCTGCTGGTTATAGCATTTAGTTTCCTGGCTGCTTACTTGCTCCTGTACTCTGTTCTGGTACTTCTGGATAGATCCTTCTGTTTATGTCCTCTGACTGTGATTTATTGTTGGTGACGCTGACCTCTGCCTGTGACTCGAATATCCTGTCTTTCTGTTGGACCTGACTGTTTGCCTGGACCTCAACTCGCTACCTGCTTTTGCCCTGTGACCTCGGCCTGTTCTTATCTCCTGCCATCATCCCCTTGCCGCGCTACAGTTGTATCCATAAGCTTGTACTGTGCTGAGTTTAAGACATGGGGGCGATTGAGTACCTGTGAGCGCAACAAGCTCCAGGAGAAAGGCGGCTGCTATAGGTGAAGACCTCTACCACCTGTTCTACAAGCTTATGACAATAACTGTTAGCCATGACAGTGATATGTGAGAGACTCACATATTAGGAGGGAGGTAGGAAAAATTGGGGAAAATAGATAGAGGAGACTTAGAGGACAGGTAAATTAGGAGTTGGTCAGTTAGAAAAGTAAAGTGGGGGACCGAGGATGGAGAAAGAAAGCTGGTGATTTGTCTCTGTAACATTCATGATCACTAATCATAGCATAATTATCAGCCCGGTGCATCAGATACTCAATGTTCCCTGGGAATAGAAGCTTCTGAATTAAAGTTGGATTGAATGTATTTTTTGGAAAGAGAGAGAGATAATTACTATGGCTGCTGTAAGAGAATAGACTCTGATTAAACATCTCACTTAATCATCAGTCGTTTGATACGCAACAAAACAAGAAGCGCATTTTTTACAACCGCAGAATAATTTATTGCAAATAAATTAGTTAGGAACTTCAAAGACCAATTGCTATTTTTGTCCTAACACATGTATTTCATTTCATAATCAGATAAGTGTCTTGAGTACAGATATATAATATTTCTGCACAATTTACATCCTCCAATGCAGTAATTAGAAATTATGCCAAATAATTGTCTTCTCACTCTATAAATGTAATTAGTGAGTAAAATTGTTCATGTGCTGCTCCATGTAGGCTGTACCTATAGAGCGACCTTGGTCACTGAGAATACAACACTAACTAGGCTAGATGGATGTTTGTTTTTATTTTTTTTAAATACTGTTTATTGGTAGCATCGCAAAGAGAACATAGTGAGTATACAAACAGAGTACAGAAGTGGTAATAAATAATCAGACAAAGGTCGAACAATGCAGTGTAAAATGTTATACAGAGTTCACAGTAGTCGCGCTCTGACAATTCACATACATAAGATGGTATCAATTTTCTGGAGATCACCTGAAAGATGGATGTTTGTTTTAATATATTCGAGGTTTATACTCCAAAACACTTTAAGTAGGTTTCCAAAACATTGCTCATAAATAAATTGAGCGGGGTATTTTTGTTTTGTTTTAAAGAATACGCTTAGTACAGTGGTGGAAAGTGAGGATTACCCATGAACCTTGAAGTGGTGAAATTAAAAAAAAAAAGTTTTCATTTTTAAAATTGAAAGAAACCCGGTCTGGATGTTGGGGTCTTGTCATGTTGATTTGTTTTAGTGATTGGGCTGGGGATTGATTGAAGATGATAATTTCTCTGCATCACTCAAAGTCATACTTGCCAACTCCCCCGGAACGTCCGGGAGACTCCCGTATTTCGCAGTTAAAATCCTAGTGAAGTGGGCAGAATTCGGTTCAAATACCACGATTCACCGGGAATCGCGGTGTTTGGCCCTGCCCCGCTGTAAAATGACGCGATTTGCGTCATTACGTCACGGGGGCGGGGCTAAAATGACGCAATTTTCGGTTCCCCGCCCTTTACACGCCCACCTCTCCCTGGCAGCTCCCGGAAGAACCATTTTAAATGTTGGCAAGTATGCTCAAAGTACAGAAACACTTGTAAATGTTTTAGTTGATGACAACTGGTACTTGTACCAACTACCAAGCCAGAAGTCTTATTTACAATGTGAGCAGTCCTGATCTAATTATCATTGGCACTAGGGGGTACATTTAGCTGTTATCTACAATCTCAGTAATAATAAAACTGTAAGCTTTTAATCAGGACTATATTTTAAAATTGTAATTGAAGCCCCAAATTCTAAATGGTCACTAATATTCTTCTTGTTATGCCCAGTGCATTGAGCAGTATTGGCATAATTTGACTATACTTGCCAACTCTCCCGGAATGTCCGGGAGACTCCCGAAATTCGGGTCAATCTCCCGGGCTACCGGGAGAGCTGGCAAATCTCCCGCATCCCGCTGCAGCCACCGCTAAATGACACGATTCAGCCATAATTGCGCACATTTTGGCCCCGCCCCTGGGGCTAAAATGACGCGATTTGTCTTGCCCTGCCCCGCCCCGCCCCCTCCCGCCCTCCAGTCACGCCCATCTCCCGGAATCAGAATACAGAAAGTAGGTAAGTATGAATTTGAATTAAAAAAGGTTTTCCATTTATGCCTTGACAGATTAGTTAGTGTAGCAGAAACTGTGACTACAAGCTATGCTTCAAGTTGACTACTTTTGTTTTTGATGTTTTATTATTATGTATTATTTTGAAAGTTTTACGGTCAGTATAAAAATAATATTCTATTAACAGTGGGCCGGAATGCAATGGTATGTTATACTAGCCCTTCCGATCCCAATTCACCACTTGGTGATCAATTGTTACAAGCAAATGTGTCTCCAGTGCAGAAACCACAGTGACTAAGCTATTTACATAGGGCTTTTGTGGATTTTGGACTCTCCCATAAACGTCTCCCACTTGTATAAAGTACTCAGTGATAGAGACACACAGGGCCTGATTCATCAAGGCACACATTCTGAGCGTAACGTGATTTGTTTAAATCACCTCTGCGTATTCCCAAATTCAACAAGGAACAGATCTGACGATATATACGTGTGCTGACAAGACACTACAGGATGTCCAATACCTATGTGGAATATAAATTTTTAAAAGAATGCACAGAAAAAAATAATAATTAATGTCACCTGTTAATAATATAGGCATTAATGATTAAACAGTTTCCCCTCATGAAATACATTAGTAGGCTGATCTTAATGACTACAGAACATAAAATACATTTTTACATTTGCTCCTGATTGAAAACACATGTTATAGCATGCATGAGACTGTCATCACTTGTACTCGGGGCTTAGACTAGCTCTATAGCTGGAGCAAGACATACAGCAGAAAAGCAAGTAAGTTTGCGATGCCCAGAGCTTGATTCGGACGTGGCAGCGTTCGCTTGAGTTTGGCACACCCTTACTGTAAATTGACTACTGCCAAACGCACCTTTCCCGTTCACTCCTTGGAATCGTAGGCTGTAGTAAGTGTCCTTTGGGTATGGAGACAAAGCAGACATAGTTGCCTTTACTGGCGTATGGTCCGGTTCTGGGCATGCGCAGATTGATTTTGTGTATGATACGCTCAAAATCAGCAGATACGTGCCTTGATGAATCAGGCCCACAGAGCAGAGGCAGAAGTAAGATTTCTAGAGATGAGTTTTCATGCCAGTGGACATAACCAGCATGCATGGGGGCGTGGCTATAATTTAAGACAGTGCTAGGCTGCTCTCCAAATCTAAAGAAAATTGTTGTCCAGCGCTCAGAAACAAACAATATATAAAAATTAATGTGTCAGCATATCCAGTCATGGCCAAAACTTTTGAGAATGACACAAATATTATTTTTCACAAAGTCTGCTGCCACAGTTTTTAGGATGGCAATTTGCATATACTCCAGAATGTCATGAAGAGTGATCAAATGAATTGCAATTAATTTCAAAGTCCCTCTTTGCCATGACAATGAACTTTGTCCCAAAAACAACATTTTCACTGCATTTCAGCCCTGCCACAAAAGGACCAGCTGACATAAAGTCAGTGAATCTCTCATTAACACAGGTGAGAGTATTGACGAGGACAAGGCTGGAGATCACTCTGTCATGCTGATTGAGTTATAATAACAGACTGGAAGCTTTTAAAGGAGGGTGGTGCTTGAAATCATTGTTTTTCCTCTGTTAAGCATGGTTATCTGCAAGGATACACGTGCAGTCATCATTGCTTTGCACAATAAGGGATTCACAGGCAAGGATATTGCTGTTAGTTAACTGCTTAAACAGGTATTGCTGCTAGTTAACTGCTTAAACAGTTAACCTGCCTGGTCCCGACATTGCCGCTTTAAATTTTAATTAATTCAGGTCACACTGATTTCAGACAGTGCTGCCGGAGAGCTGGCCAGTCGGAAGGAGTTCCTGTCATCCTTCTGCCTCCATCGGATATTTGCAGAGTCGTTTTGGAGGTAAGTCTGTCAATATTCATGTAGTTTTTTCATTAAATTGTTGTTTTCTTGCAGGTCTTCTCACTGTCGGATTTTCCATCATCGTTCAGACGTACCCAACCCCACTCTCACCCTACTAGGAAATAAATGTTTCACAGCTGACCCATATCACATTACAATACACCCCCCTACACTAACATGAAATCCCTTTTTCCGCCTCCCCCACACATATTAAAAGTAGAGATACTCAGGCTCAGTTTTCTGAAAACCGAGCCCACCCGAACATAGCCGAACCGCGCGAAAATCCGGAACTGAAAATGAGGCAAAACGTCATTGTCGCGTTGTCGGATCTTGCGATTCTGTAGGTACCACCTTCCACGGAGATCCAACGCCATTTCACAGAGAGACAGAGGGGATAGCAGGGTTCTTGGCAGTCTTCAGTTCAGTTGGGGAGCGTTGTTAAGAAAGAGAAAGAGGAGGGCTGGCAAAAGTCTCCAGTCACATTCTACAGTTCCTTCCACATCTAGGACACATTGGCACACAGCAGTGGTAGAAAAGAAAAGTGGGGCAAGATGGAATTGTCCTTGGATCATGAAACCAGTTATGGTTCATTTGATCGCTCCAACTGTTTCTTGGATAAGTGAGGTAATTCTACAGCTAATACATGGCAATGAGGGATGACCCCCCTGGGATGCGTGCTTTTATCTGATCCACACCAATCCAGGGTGCCAGACAATGCACTAAAAAGTGCCATTGTAATTCCCAGCAAAAACCCAGTTCATCAGTGAGCTTGAAATCAGCCCCAATTCCCACAAAATTATAATCTAGTTAGGTACCTTTGATGTAAAGTGCAGATTACAAACACTTGATGAAACAGCAGCAAAGTGGAAGGTAGTATATATACACGTCCATTTAGATATCCATGCTTACATTACTTCTGCAAGCAACGTTGTTCTTTGTTATTAAAACTGTTGTCTTTATACGGTTCAAAAAAATTAAAAATAATCCTCCACCATTCTTTGGATGTTGATAGTAGGATCAGGTGGAGTTACAGCAGAGGTGTCACTAATTCTGGTCAATTCTTTTACATTAGACAAGAGCAGGGGGTATATATATCCAGCTGAGAGTTTTCCGGCGGGTTGAAAAACCAATCAGATTCTAGCTATTTTTTATTTAGTACATTCTACAAAATGACAGCTAGAATCTGATTGGTTGCTATAGGCAACATCTCCACTTTTCAAACCCGCCGGAAAACTCTCATCTTGATACATTTACCCCCAGATGTCAAAATGTTGTGATGAGTCATCTGCATCATCAATGGGTGTCTAAGATTTTTACTAAGCACACAACAATATGTAGCACATGTAGGTAACATTGGCACACAGCGGTAGCTGAAAGGAAAAATGGTGCAACATGGAATTGTCCCTCCCACCCACCCTTATGTTGGATCTTAAAAAGGACATACACACTTTAACTAACCAAGCACTTCAGCCACAAAAGTACCACTCCTTGTGGCTGAAGTGCTTGGTTTGTTTGAGCCCCCACAAAACAAGGCAACAATGGCCTTAAGCCACCTAAGGTAACAGTGCTGTTAATTAACTCTACTGTGGAAAGATGTTGTTGTCATCATCCTCAGCCTCATCCTCGCCCTCATCAGTGTGTACATCATACTCACACATTATTAATTCATCACCGCTGAAATCCACCATTACAGAAGTCTTAATATTTTGAAGTAATTGGCGGGAAAGGCCTTCCTCGTGGAACTTGAAGTTCATTTTTATGAGCATCATCTTTTTCCACATTTTGAGGAAGTAGCCTCCTACGCCAATCGCTGACAAGGTTCCCGGCTGTGCTGAAAACTCTTTCCGAGCGCACACTGAAGGGTGGGCAGCTTAGGCAGCGCAAAGCGAGTTGGTACATGGGTCTCCAAATTCCCTTTTTTTCCTCCCAGTATGTAAAGGGACTGTCTGATGTGTCTATTTCTATGCTGTCGTGAAAATAATCCTCCACCATCCTTTGGATGTTGATAGTAGGATCAGGTGGAGTTACGGCAGAGGTGTCACGCTTTTTGGGCAATTCTTTTAGACCAGACCAGATGTCAAAATTTGGTGCTGAGTCATCTGCATCATCCCTGGGTGTCCTGGAAAAGCTAAGTTTTTTCATAGCAGCAGTTGAGTGAGAAACTGAAGGAGGCGTCTTGTCACGTAACACTTGAGCTGTCATCTTGCACACAAGGAGCTCCTTGGATCCCTTCAGATCTGGGTCAGTTTGAAACAAAGAGAAGACATAACTCTTAAACCTAGGATCAAGCACAGTCACCAAAATGTAGTGATCCGATTTACTTTTTTTTATAACTCTTGGATCCTGGCGATGCGAATAAAGTACTTGATCTACAAGTCTAACATACTTAGCATAATTGCTTTGTTTAATCTTCTCTTTCAGTTTCTCAAGCTGCTTTTCCAAAAGTCTAATTAAGGGAATCACTTGACTCAAGCTAGCAGTGTCTGAACTCACTTCACAGATGACTACTTCGAATGGTTTCAGCACATTCCACAACACGGAAAGTATTCTCCAGTGCCCTCAACTGCGTCTATATATTACTTTAAATCTCTGTTCAATGCAGTGTATTCCAACAAGACGGATTTCATGCTGCCCACATGTTCCATGTCACAGTCTGTCTGAAACAGATCTAATGCCACTACAGTTATAATATGCATTCCTGTGTCTACATAATTTTGGTAGTTCTTCAGGGATGAGAGGGAGGTATCCATAGAGGAGAAGGAGATTAAAGATGCAGCACCAGCAGACATGCTTTAATAATGTAGAGTTCATTGACAGCTCTGTTGGCCTTAAGGCAGCTAAGCTATTGGTAGCTTGTTTTGTGGGGGCCCAAACAAACCAAGTACTTAAGCCACAAAAGTGGCACTCCTTGTCGCTGGAGTGCTTGCTTTGTTAAACTGTACATGTCCTTTTCAATATCTTACATAAGGGTGGGTGGGAGCCCCAAGGACAATTCCATCTTGCACCACTTTTCTTTTCTGCCACTGTTGTGTGGCTATGTTTCATACATGTGCTATGAACTGATGTGTGTTTGTGTCACTGCTCTGTCGCTTAGCATCCAGCCAGCTCGCTGCAGTCTTTGTCCGAAAGTGTATGAAAATTATATTGTGACCTGTGAGGTGTTTAAAATTGACTGGAAATGACTGGAAATTTGTGTTACTGAGGTTAATAATAATGTAGGAACCAAAAAAGAGCTAAATTATGTGATTTTAGCATATTCATCATCATCATCATCATCTATTTATTTATATAGCGCCACTAATTTTGCAGCTCTGTACAGAGAACTCATTCACATCAGTCTCTGCCTCATTGGAGCTTACAGTCTAAATTCCCTAACATACACACACAGACCCAGAGAGACTAAGGGCAAGTTTTATAGCAGCCAATTAACCTACCAGTATGTTTTTGGAGTGTGGGAGGAAACCAGAGCACCCGGAGGAAACCCACACAAACATGGGGAGAACATACAAACTCCACAGAGATAAGGCCATGGTCGGGAATCAAACTCATGACCCCAGTGCTGTGAGGCAGAAGTGCTAACCACTAAGCCACCGTGCTTATATTATAGCGATTTTTCTAAAAAATACAGATCCAAAATCAAAACCAAAACCAAAACACGCGAGGGCGGTTTTGGCAAAACCAGAACCAAAACCAAAATACAAACTAAATCCAGATTCAAAACCAAAATACGGGGGTCAGTGAACATCTCTTCTAATATCTGCACTTTTAGCTCTCAAAGTAAAAGCTGAATCTACAACGAGGAAATCTATACGGGAATGAACCCTATGAGGGGCTAAAGAAAAGGTGTACTCTCTGGCTTTGCCAATGGCAAGCCATCAGGTATCCACAAGTGAATTTTCACTAGAAATTGAAGCAAATTTCTTAACAGCACTTTGAAGAAATTATTTTACCAGAGAGTTGGGCTATTTTCATGTATTAACCATGAAACCTAGACTGCATCACCCTTCCAGGAGAAGCCCTGGCTTTTTTACTGAAATGCAAATACCTGATGTTTGAGCTTGACTTCAAATTTTCCTTCACCTGAATAAATTTGATTAGATATGAGATTGATAAACAGATAGATAGGTATACGATTGATATGAAAGATATAGAAATAGAGATAGATACACTACAAATTTTTTATTCTGGTGACACCATTGAGCAAACTCACTTATAAGGTGTGCCTGAATTAAGTCAAGTTACAATGTATTTATATTTAAGAATACAAACTAAAACAATAAATGATGGCGCTCAGTTCAGAGTTGGATAAACCATATGATAAATCTTTCACACCAAAACACTTCTTCCATATGAAGCGGTGGTCTTCCTTCAATTCTCCAGTTGATAAAGTCGATACACAAAATATGAGAGACAAATAAGAAGGACAAACGGGGTCCTAGTAGTGTAGTATTTTAAGGAGTATATTCCAAAAAAATAATAGGTATGCTAAACAAGCGTAAATACAAGAAGGATCGCGCTGCGGATAATATCGTAATGATGGATGGGTCAGACAATTCGTCTGTAATGATGTAAACAAATATTCATGAAGCTACCTCATTTAACTTTGGCAGAAGATGGTGCAATATAAAATGGAAATTTATTAATGCTCTACAATAAGATCATGCAATAAGAAGTAAGTTCTTCTGTGGAACACATGTCTTATTGCATTTGTGTTACCACATCCTTGAGGATAATGTGAGAGTTATATATGTTTCTCTATTATTATATATGTTTCTCTATTATTGATATTTATCTATGTATTTTTTATATTTATTTTATTTTTATACCGCACATGTGTGTGTATATATGTATTCAAAGATTTGAATGTATATGATGTATTTTGCATTTGATCTTATTGTGGAGTATTAATAAATGTCCATTTTATATTGCACCATCTTCTGCCTAAGTTAAATGAGGTAGCTTCTTCTATATATATTTCTTTATATCATTACAGACGAATTGTCTGACCCATCCATCATTACAATATTATCCGCAGCGCGATCCTTCTTGTATTTTGGTTTTCTTTCTATTTGGGCTTCACAGACCCACGGATCAGCAGCAGTAGAGATATAGATTGCTAGTGGAGATTATATTACTGATATAGAGATTGTTGGTTGTATATTATTTAAAGGATTCTTTATCCCGTATCCCTCGTGAGCGCCAGAGTCAACCCTTAAGTGGGTATTTCTTGTATGCTATATAGGCGTACAGTATTTATATAAACTTAATGTGGCCCTTGATTTATATACAAACCTTGGACAATGGTAATGAAGTAAACTACAAAAGAGTGGTCACGATCGTGCCACACATGGCTGTCGCTTCCTCTATAAACACACTTGTTTATTGGCTTTATTACCCTCCCGAGGAAGTCTTCAGATGAAACGTGTAGAGGAGGAGGGACTCACATTAGTACTCTCATTTGTTAACCTCTGTATCCAGATACATTCGTTGCTGAGTTTGCCTGATATCCTATCCACTGAAGTGGAAACTAATGACTCTCTTATGTTCTTATTTGTATTGTGAGTGTGCATTTTATTGTTTGTTAATAAATTGAATTTGTTTTATAAAATACTACACCATATGGGGCCTTTTTATTTTTTCCTAGATCTGTTGATGGAGTGAATCGGATGGAAACACTATTGCTCTGGCAAGAACTTATGCAGAAATATTATTTTTCCTCTGCTATGCATATATATTGGGGACTGGGTTTATAGTCATTATATACTGGTTTGATGTAGTACACTAGTCTGGTCTTTCTTTTTCCATTCATATGAGCACACAAGACGGATGGGCGACTCCTTTGCCCTTCTTACTTGTCTCTCATGTATTTATATGTTGACAGTAGATGTAAGAAAACATTAGTACAGGTAGACCTGTAATATATTAGGGATGTGCACCGGCGACTTTTGATGTCTCGTGTTTTGTGTTTTGGATTCGGATTTGCTTGAGGTTTTGGGTTCGGATTTGTCTCGCAAAACACCTGCCGAAAGGTTTTGGTTCGGATTTAAGGTTTTGGATTCGGATTTTTTTTGAAAAAAGCATAAAAAGTTAAAAAATCAAGTTTTTCGGCTTATTTTCACTCCTACGCTATTATTAACCTCAATAACATTCAATAACAATCATTTCCACTAATTTACAGTGTATTCTGAACACCTCACAATATTGTTATTAGTCCAAAACGTTGCAACGAGGTATCTTTCTGGACTGCGTAGTGGAGTGGTCCCCACAATATAATAAGAAAACCATCAACTGGTCTTAATCGCACCAAAAAATGTACCTGGACTGCGTAGAGGAGTGTTCACCACAATATAATTTAAAAACCCTGAACTTGTATGATTCGCACCAAAAAATGTACCTGGACTGCGTAGAGGAGTGGTCACCACAATATAATTTAAAAACCCTGAACTTGTATGAATCGCACCAAATAATGTACCTGGACTACGTAGAGGAGTGGTCACCACAATATAATTAATAAAAAACCCTCCACGGGTCTGAATTCCCCAAAAAAAAATTCTGGACTGCGTAGTGGGGTGGCCCCAGTACCCAATTTGATACCGGGGCCACAATATAATTAATACACCCTCAACTGGTCAGAATTCCACCAAACAAGTATCTGGACTGCGTAGTGGGGTGGCCCCGGTACTAAATTTGGTACCCGGGGCCATAATACCTCCTCCAAGTTCCAAGTGTAGTGTTTATAACATATTAACACTACACTAATTCTAGCACGTCAATACCTCTTGTTTTAAATAATGACAGGGCATTTAACTTTTGATTTAATTTTTTGAATTTGTTGAAATTTTGTTTTACTTTTTGAACATGGCAAACGACTGTTGAATGGTCACATAATGCCAAAAAAAGAGTTGCAAGATGGAATTGTCCTTGGGCACTCCCACCCACCCTTATGTTGTTGAAATAGGACATACACACTTTAACAAACCAATCATTTCAGCGACAGGGCCTACCAAACAACTGTGGCTGAAATGATTGGTTTGTTTGGGCCCCCACACCAAAAAAACAATTCATCTCTCCCTGTACAAACTAAACAGGCTCTACTGAGGAAAGATGTCGTCCTCATCCTCAACCTCTGATTCCTCTCCCCCTACAGTGTGTACTTCCTCCTCCTCACACATTATCAATTCGTCCCCGCTGGACTCCACAACCACAGGTCCCTCTGTACTATCTGGAGGGCAGTGCTGTACTTCATTGAGGAATTGATTATTCATTTTTATAAACATCATTTTTTCAACGTTGTGAGGAAGCAACCCCCTTCGCCGCTCATTGACCAGGTTCCCCGCTGCACTAAAAACTCTTTTCGAGTACACACTGGAGGGGGAACAACTCAGGTAAAATAGAGCCAGTTTGTACAGGGGCTTCCAAACTGCCTTTTTTTCCTGCCAGTAACAATATGGACTGTCTGACATGTCTATTTGGATGGTGTCAGCAAAATAATCCTCCACCATTTTTTCAATTGTGACAGCATCCAATGCAGCAACAGTAGACATGTCTGCAATGATTGGCAGGTCCTTCAGTCCGGACCAGATGTTATCAGCATCCCCGCCAGCGGGTCTTTTAGGAAAACTGAGCTTTTTCCTCGCAGCTTTATCCTCCAAATTTTTGTTTTCCATTATATGTAGCACAAGAGAGCGTACCCCTAAGCCACACACACTCGGCAAAGCCTTTAAAAATTATATGCGGCACAGGAGAGTACCACTGGACTTATACTGCAGAATCAGTGAACTTTGTAATATTGCAGTACCACTGGACTTATACTGCAGAATCAGTGAACTTTGTAATATTGCAGTACCACTGGTAGACTTATACTGCAGAATCAGTGAACTTTGTAATATTGCAGTACTAATGGAGTTATACTGCAGGATTGTTTTTGTATATTTTTTTTTAATTTCTTTTTTTTATAATTTTTTTTTTTTTTATAACTTTTTTAATGTTTTTTTATAACTTGGGAATAATGGGGAAATAACAATGCCCTTAGAAGGACAGAGCACAGGACACAGCACCACTGGACTGAACAGGACACAGCACAGGACCCAGCAGCACCACTGAACTCAGAAGGACAGAGCACAGGACACAGCACCACTGGACTGAACAGGACACAGCACAGGACCCAGCAGCACCACTGAACTCAGAAGGACAGAGCACAGGACACAGCACCACTGGACTGAGCACAGCACAGCACAGCACAGCACAGGATATAGCAGGGCAGAGGACCACCTAACACAACCTCCCTCTACCCTGATCAATGCCTGAGTGACGATGGCGGCGGCCAGCTGGGAATTTATAGAATCCGAGTATCGCGAGATCCGACAACGGGATTATGACTCGGAGCCTCGCTTTCAGTTTTGCAATTTGCGGGAATACCCGGATCTGTCTCGGATCCGGCTCGGATCGGCAAGGTTCGGGTGGGCTCGGATTTCAGATATCCGAGCCCGCTCATCCCTATAATATATAAGATAAAATTACATTTGGATTCAGGTAAAAGACAGTTGGTAGAATATGCAGCGACTTCTTAAACATATATACCAACTACAACAAAATACATGGCTCCTATACTATTCCTATAAAGTAAAGGCATTATAATCCAGTAGGAAGATTAGTTAAAGTGGATGCAAAAAGTGAAGTTATGTACATAAATGGTTTAAAGAAACCCAGTTGCCATAATAACAAAGGGTGCAGCTGCTATGGGCCTGCAGTTTGGGGTGCCTGTCTTCCCTGGCAGAGCACCATATGTATATTTGTTTTTTTCCACCATGGGGCGGTACAGGAGGCCTCATTTACAAAATCTTGCTACGGGGCCCATGAATGCCTAGCCACATCTCTGCCCAGGCATATCGTAGGGGAGACGTGTCTGAAGATCATGGCAACATTTGGGAAGAAAGGAGTCTGGAACATTACTAGGGAAAAAATGGGATTCTAAGTATGCAAAGAATAAGTAATGAGATTCTAAGTATGCAAAGAATAAGTAAGGGACGATGAGATTTAGGGCAGTACCAATGCATGTTAGGCATTGATGCAAAAAAGGAAGGAGGTTGGGAAAAATTATGTTTTTTGATGGGAAGTAGAATATTCCAAGACAATTGAAAGGAGTTTCAGGCTTCTCTAATGTATTTAAAGTAAAAACTCTTAAACAGGGTAAAACTTCTACAAGAAGAGTCATATTGCTGAAACTATTCTTGGAGCCCATCATCATCATCATCATCATCATCATTTATTTATATAGTGCCAACATATTCAGTAGCGCTTTACAATTGGGGACAAACATAATAAACTAACAAACAAACTGGGTAAAACGGACAAAAAGGTGAGAAGGCCCTGCTCGCAAGCTTACAATATATGGCCCACAACTAGGTGTACAGAACAAGAACTGTTCTAGGGACTCACAGCCAGGTCACATAACTTGAAATATTCTAGGGTCCTACAGGCAGGATCACAGATCTGTAATTGTCTTAAGGACCTATATGCAGGGTCTGGATCTGTACTAGGGCCCCAAAGGCATGACTGAAATTGTTTTAGAGGTCATTGGGCATGATAAATTACTGAATCTGTACTAAGTTCTCACAGGTGGGGACTTAGGACTGGAATTGTTATAAGGACCCACAGGTAAGGACACAGGACTGAAACTATGCAAAGGCATAGTCATATGCAAAGGCAGGGTCATATGACTGGAGCTGTTCTAGGGGCTCACAGGCATGGTCACTGAACTGGAACTGTTCTAGGTGCCACAGACAGGGTAACAGGACTAGAACTGTTCTAGAGTGCCAACAGGGTCACATTACTGGAATTGTATTATGGCCCCCCAGGGTCACATGAATGGAAGTGATTGTTTGTAGTGTTAGCAATACAGCTGCATTTTGGAAACTGTGCAGAATGGTCCCCGGGCATGTGATTTCAGCCGGACAGACAGGACCTAATCCAGATTTACACATAAGTGCCTTTGCATGTCGTAAATTTGCATTTTGCATAAACATTTTTCTCATTGTGCATGCACACAAGCTGCATCTTTATTTAGAGTTACATGTATCTTGCACTTGTGTCTGGAGAGACGGATTGAGTGCATTCACATGCAAATGCAATACAATCAGGGCATGCAGACACACGTTTAGAGGGCCCATTAGAGATGCGTCCTATTTAGAGTTGAAAGTATATTTAGATGCGCCACTTATGGGAAAGATCTTTTGCGCATAGGCATGATACAAGTTTATGTGTTGATAATGATGACTGAGGTATCTTTGTTCTGAATGCATCTATGTGCTGTATTTTAGGTTATATGTACAAGATAAATACAACTCAAAATACAGATATAAAAACCCAAGTTTGCAGAGGCATTTTGATTGAACGCAAAAGGTGAATGTTTACTGTACATCCAACTCTAAACTGTGCCCACAGATTACAACCTACATGTCTACTTTGGTAGTTTCCATGAGACATCCCTTAAAAAACCACCAACAATTGCTCCCTCTGACTTAAATTTGACAATGTGCCGCAGCAGACTGGAAAAGCGGCCTCTGCTCTGAAGTGAGAAGTGGGAATGATATATAATGTAAATGAATTGTTCCTATATTTCTGCCTGGTGACACACACTTGATCCACTTCCCAGCTGTATGGAATGTAAGGGAGGGTGCAGAGTGGATTTGGGAACATGCAGGTTACAGTCTCGGGGGAAGCAGAGCTGTTTATAAATTTATGATCCTTGTTCTGCATTGCGGTGCTTACAGAACAGGAACTGTGGGGCCGCCAGGCTCCATTAACCCCTTTCCTTCCTCCTAGTGATGGCACAAAGTGGGACATTAACCCTTTCCTTGTTAGACATGTTGTGAGCAAACAAAGCTGTTAAGGCAGAGAGATGTTTTATTTCACAGTGTAGTGAATATAAAACACATCAGCAGCTCATGGCAGTTGTACTCTAATGTCTGAGTGGTGACCAAATTAGTTAGACATTGGCCCTTATGGCCGCCAAATGGTAATGTTGGACAGGGAATCACAGCCTCTATCTTTATAGGACATCTATGAAGTAATTGGTTACTGAATTCCTGTATTGCGCTGCACACTATGAAGAACAGTAATTTAAAATGAGACTTTATGATCTTTATGGGAATCCTATAAAAGTGAGCAGAACCTCACTGATTAACATGGATGCACTACCATTTCTGAGCGATACTACCATGATGCTGTAATGCCTGCGGGGAACAGGACAGAGGAACACAGATGAACTTACCTTACAAACGATGGTCACCTCCTGTCCGCTTCCGATGCACCCCAGCCGCTGTCCTATCCGAGCAGACCAGCAACCGAACCTCTGTCACCCCTCGGTGAGGGCCTAACCGAAAGAAGGAATAGAGCGTTTTACTCACAGGGCACTCCAACGTCCGGTCCATGCTCTCTTGCTCCTTCCCGACACCTGTGCACGACAGACAACACACAGCCTTCCTCTACTCTACCAGTGAGGCTAGTATGTACACCCACAGAACTGCACTAACTACAAAAGGCGATATGACCCTAACAACTAACTAAAAGCCGGGAAAGCAACTTGACTATATAACTAGAACTGGGTGTAGTGCACTACCTAAACCTCCTCCCTTCACACCAGCCACTGTTCACGGTCTATTCCGGAGGGCTGTTCCTAACACCCTCACCCAGGTCGTACCGTGAAGACTGTCTTCTCGCTATGGGGTCACCAACGGAATCCTAAGGACCAGTCGCACAGGGCACGAAAGAGGCTAACTGGAACAGCACACCACCGGAGTGTCAATTGCCGCACGGAACCACCAGTCATCACCGCCGGAACTCGACACGACTGCCTTCACTCAAGCGGAACCCCTGTCCCAGTCCAGAACCGCCAGAGAACCTGCCAGAACTGAGGACTGGAAAACCCAAATAGAACCACGGGACGCCCCTGGAACTCAAATGAGCTGTGCCGCACTGCCAGTGAGATACTCAGTCACTACCTCTGGAAACCAGTGTAACCCCAGGGACCTACGGGACGAGAAAACTACTGTGTGTTCTTCCCTGGTTATGTGTAAGCTCTTAACTACACCTTGTCCCCACAGTACAGGTTATTGCAGGAAAACAGCAAGTAACAAGAGCCTACCTTTAATGGGGGCCTGACATCTTGCACCTGTAAAGAAACACACAGCACACCAAAATATAAAGCACAATGTAATATTCGCCGCACAGGCGGAATAATACCCTTCTTCTGTACCTGGAAGCTGTCACGTAGTACACACACCACACATGGGACCGCACCCTACTCTCTCAGGGCTCTCACGCCACTGCATATAGGGCCTGTTGCCCTCTTTACCAAGGTCCTCGCATCCTACACCATGGGCCTCTCACCTAGCTACCTACAGGGCCTGGTGCCTTGACTATGAGCCCATTTGGCACCCTCTATGCCTTGGGCTCTTAGCCCACTAACTAGGGTCTTGTGCCCTTCACTATTATTATTATTATTAATATTTATTTATAAGGCGCCACAAGGCATCCGCAGCGCCGTACAGAGACAAACAAAATCACAATACAATGGGAGACAGCACAGTACAGTAAACACAGCAACTCAGTACGCTCAATGCACAGCTAGAGAGGGTGGGGAAGGGGGAGGGAGGATCCACTATGGCCTATAGGCCACTAACTAGGGCCTTGTGCCCTGTCACCTAGGGGCACTAGCGTCTGCCTCACTAGGCCTTGCGGCCTACCTAGCTATGGGCACTAGCCCACTACCTAGGGCCTTGTGCCCTTTGACTTTAGTGGACTTATAGCCCCCTAACTACTTTTAAGGGCCTTGTGCCCAGTTCCCTGGGCCTTATGTCCCTAACATGTGCCAACGAGCCTAGTGCCTGATTGTGGCCACGTGCCTTGTGCCCGACCTAAAGCAGAGTACACTTACCTACTCTGAGCAGGATACTCAACTTGGCCCAGCAGTCTTCTTTTCCGGGTCTTCCAGACCCTCTAGCCGGCGGCGCCTCTTCTCCTGTTCGGCACGTGTCTTGCAGGAGCTCTCAGGGCGGGGGTGCTCTCAGCCCTTACAAGGGCTCCCCGATGGCATCTCCGGCGCTGCCCTCTTCTTATCTTCTGGACGGGGGCGCTTGTAGCCCTTTCAAGGGCTCCCTGCCGACGTCTCCGGCGGTGATTTCTTCTTGTGGCAGGGTAGCTCCTTGCCCTGACAAGGGCACCCTGCCACCTCCGCCGGCGTTTTGCTTGAAGATCTCTCCGGACGTCCCACTACGTCCTCTTCTCACTGCTCTGCCAGACTCCTGAAGTAATGGTGCCGCCCGGCGGCTCATATAACCGCCGACGCAACGTCATTACTGGGCGCCACCGCGAGCGCTCATTGGCTCGCCGCGGTGCCGACAGGACCTGCGGAAGAAAGAAAATACTTACCAACGCTAGATCGCAGGAACGGTAAGTAAATCTCCTCTTCTTTCTTCGCCCTCGTCATGGGCACAGCATCCGAGGGGCACATCTCTACAATGCACAATAGTCTTAACAGTGGAAAAGATTTAAGGGATTAGAATATCATAACATACCATACTTGCCTACTCTCCCGCAATTCCCGGGAGGCTCCCGAATTTCAGGGAGTCCTCCCGGACTCCTGGAAAAGTAGGCAAACCTTTCAGATTCGACAAAATTCAAGGCATTGAATGGCAGGGGTGGGGCTTAATCACGTCGATAACCCCGCTATTTAATGCCGTGAATGTCGGCATTTTTTGGTGGGGGTGGGGCAACGTCACCACGCCCCTCTTCTCCCGGGATCTCACGGGGGAAAAGTTTTGAAAGTTGGCATGTATGTAACATACTACTGGTTGCAGATTCTGTACTAATGCTGGATCATGAGGGTTGCCAACTAAACATTACATTCATAGCAATAACAACTGTAACACTTTCAGGCAATATAAAGGAACTACACTCATCACACTAAAGAGATATGCATTATAACATAACCACAAGTTACAAAGTGCAGTTATATTTAAAGGAAATGGTCACATTAAAAAGCTAGAAGCCTATTGCTGATGACCAAAATGTCAGTGAGGTTAGGGATGGTATTGTTTAATGGGAGCAGATATATGAGTATGAGTAGTAATTAGAAATCACTCACCTGACAGTTCTATTATAAAGTATCTGACCAGATGCTATGTACAATATGCTGGGATTAATAAGCTCAGGTTGTATTTTAATAGGATGATTGCATATCTTAAGAGCAGGATGAAAAATTGTGATATCAAAGAATAGGATTGTTCTTTGCACTCCATAAAGACAAGTTAAAGCAACATTTCTGTTCCTTCTCTACTATAAAATATACCCCATATATTAGTATAGACAACCTGAAGCTGGTCATTGGGCTAATATAAGCCATGTGCATGCAGCCATGGATGATATGGGCCTCTGGGCTGAATGAAAGCTGCGAGCATCCAGCTAATATTTAAGTCTCTATGAGAAAAATGAGAAATGTCATGCGAGCCACCACAATCTCTTCCTACCTGATATTGCTGCACTCGCCTTTCTCCTGGTCCTTCTGGACTCATTTTTCCTGTTGTGCTGCACGTGGCTTTCTCCTTGAACCCAGGGCCGCCGAGGGGGTGGGGAGGGGGGGGGCAGGTACTAATTACCTGGGCCGGGGCATGCACTGCCGACCGCCGTTATTTTTTTTAAACCTAAATTTATTTTTCTCTTTTTTTTTTCTTGCCGGGATCACTGTATGATAGGGTCACACTGGCTCCACTCCTCCACTCTCTTCGGTGGTTGGGGGAGCAGGGTACTAAAAGAAAATGAAAAAACCTCACCTCATCACGGCGTCACCGCCTCTCCTCCTCCCTGCTCCGTTCGCACTGAATGTCGGGGTGACGTCATGCACGACATTCAGTGAGAAGCAGCGCAGAGAGGAGCCAGCAAGGAGAGAAGAAAAGAGAAGAAGAGAAGAAAAGAGTTGAAAGAAGCCAATACACAGGTAAGTAAAAAAATGAAGGCAAGGGGAGGAAAGCAGAAAGGCACAGAGTGATGAAGAGGGAGGGCAGAAAGACACGCAGTGATGAAGTAGGGGGAAGCAGAAAGGCATTGAGTGATGAAGAAGGGGGTGGGGGAGCAGAAAGGCAGCAAGTGATGAAGATGGGGGGTGGGGGGGGCAGAAAGGCAGCAAGTGATGAAGGGGGGGAGCAGAAAGGCACAGAGTAATGAAGAAGGGGGGAGGGCAGGATGGCACAGTGATGTAGGGGGGGGGGGAGAAGCATTGCACAGAGTGATGAAGGGGGAAATCAGCCTGGCACAGAGTGTTGAAGGGGTGGAGCAGGATGGCCCAAAATGATGAAGGGGGAGAGCAGAATGGCACAGAGTGATGAAGAGGGGGAAGCAGCATGGCATAGAGTGATGAAGGGGGGAGCAACATGGCACAGTGTGATGAAGGGGAGGAAGCAGCATGGCACAGAGTGATGAAGGGGAGGAAGCAGCATGGCACAGAGTGATGAAGGGGTGTGGGGAGCAGCATGGCACAGTGCGATGAAGGGGGTGAAGCAGCATAGCACAGAGTAATGAAGGTGGGGAAGTAGAATGGCACAGTGCGATGAAGGGGGGAAAGCAGCATGGAGGGCACAGTGTGATCATAAGGAGGCACAGCATGGTGATGATGAAGAGGCACCGTAATGTGTGTGTGTGATGGAACAGGGGGCTTGTGGTAGTGTGTGTGTGATGACACAGGGGGTTTGTGGTAGTGTGTGTGTTATGGCACAGGGGGCTTGTGGTAGTGTGTGATGGCACAGGGGTGTTGTGGTAGTGTGTGTGTGTTGTAGCACAGGGGGCTTGTGGTAGTGTGTGTGTGTGATGGCACAGGGGGCTTGTGGCAAGGTAGTATCTATAATGGCACAGGGGGCATGTGGCAATGTAATTGAATGTGGGGGTGAGTTTTGGGAGAATGAGGTCTGTAGTAAATGTGAATATGAATTATTTAATGGCAGTGATGGTTGCGGGAAATAGGTATATTTATGAAATGTAAATACTATTAATTTATTGCAGGGGCTGATTGGAGAAATTGGAAATGGGTTTATTTATTAAATGGGAATACTATTACTTTAATGTTGAAGTTGGTTGGATGGTTATAGATCTATTTATCAAATGGGAATACTATTCTTTTCATTTTGCGGCTGGAGAAAGGCCTAATTTTTAATTGTGGGTGCTATTGATTTAATGCCAGGACTGGTTGGAATTTTCTAAATGTACCCTTTTTTTTTCAAATAGGGCTCCCAACATTCCAGGACCCAGACAAGTCGCAACTAAAAACACCAGCAGCCACAGGTGGTGAAAGTGACAAGAACAGGTAGGAGAGAGCAGGACGGTCTGTCAAATATTCTGATTCTAGTGGGACAATCCTGATTTTTGGTGACTGTTCTGCCCAATCTAAGGAGCAGGTAAAGACTGTGTACTCTTTATATCTAAACTGCATTCTTTATATACTACTCTATGATGCTAGCTGTCCATCATGGGCTTACCACACCCCCTCTGGTGGTTTGGTTACGCCTCTCTAGTGGCTGGCCACACCCCCTCTGGTGGCCTTTACCACTGTATTCCCCTTGTGGACCCTTCATGCCCCTGTCCGACACAGCAGTTATGTGAGGCATAATGTGATTGTGGGCACTTATGTGAGGCATAATATGAATCGGGGCACTTATTTGTGGCATAAAATTAATTGAGGGCACTACTGTGGCATAACATGAACTGGGGGCACTTATGTGTGGCATACAATGAATTGGGGGCATTGGGGGTATAATATGAACTTGGACTCTACTATGTGGTATGTTATGAATTGTGGGTATGACAATTTATCTTAGTATTAACTGGGCCTGTACTATGGGGCATGATATCATTTGCAGGCACAACTAAGAGGCACTATGAGGTCACTATCCTGACTGCTGGGACATATGTCACGCTCTGGAGAGCGGGCACTGCGCACTTCTGCCAATAATGTACACAAGAATGCAGGGTTTTTTTCTGTAGGAGGGTGGTCTAGCTCTTTACACCTGCTAGACATACCCCAATGACGCACAGCCACGCCCCTAATTGTATGACCACATCCACTCCCATGGCGTGCCACCGCTTAGCGGCAGCACAAAATTTATTGCTATGCTGAACTATAAGGGGGGCCCCATGAAGTTGCTGTACCGGGGCCCTGAATTCCTCTTACCAGCCTTGCTTTGACCTGCCACATGCACCTCTCCACATATGCCCAACACATACCATAATATGGGTACTCACACAGGCTGATAGCGGTTATTTACCAACATGTGCGAAATTTATCTGGTTTTCATAGGATGATTAGTGGGTGTCACACTTAGCAATCTAAGGTCAGTGATCAGATATAATTTGCAATTTCATAGTGCATGGAGCCGGAATTATCTGATATGTCTAGACAGTTACAGGTACAATAGTGATTATTATCATTAACCATTCAAATACCCAGATCAGAAGAAAGTGCAATCATATATAAGTGACGGATACTGTTTTGTAGCTCCATGAATCCACCATCCTACTTATATGGTTATAATAGGCTAATGACATAACATACTATCTGCAAATATCAGATGAAAACAATTGGCGTAGAATTAAACTTTTACTGCCAGCCAATTATCTGTGTAACAAAATAAACAATACAGAAATGTCTGGGGGATCCTCAAATTGCCTGGGAGTCACAGAGTAGATTACTCACTCGGATCCTGCTTCACTTTCTTCTGAAGTTGGCGGTGCCTTGATGACATAATTAATAATCGCATTGATGCAAATTACGTCAATGCGCCTTCCGTCACAGAGGGGAGATACAAAAGGTGGGCAAGCAAGGGATAAATATCTAGATGGAAGTAAATGAGAGGCTGCTGATGGAAAAATATGGGCATCAGGGGAGGGCTGGCAAATTTTAGCCCTGGAGGCAAAACTTGACTCAGCAGCCTATTTTAATGGGTAAAACTGCAGGTGGCCAAGTGACCCAAACCAAGGTAGTGCACTATGGGACCAGCCCCTTGTTTTAAAACAAGGAATTTATAATGTGAACATTTTGTTCTTATGAAGATTAGATTTTATGGAACACAACAATGTAAATGAAAATTTAAGACCATTTTAAACATCTCATATTTATAAAATAATGACCGGGAGCAACCTTTCCGTAAAGTAATCAATTGAGTCTCCAAAATAACCCAAATATGACAATTTTCATAGTTTGAAAGTCAGTTCATTTCTTCCCTTTTCAAAGTGATGCAGATAGAGTTAACATAATTCTATAACATAAATTAGATTTCACTTAAAATAAGTTTACTATAGTATAATAAAACTTGTGGAAAAACAGAAGGGAAATCAACAAAACTGTAAAAAGTGCATAAACATTACATGCAAAATTACATGTGACATTTCTGCTGTTACATGGGCAAAATGTTCTTGTATATATAATTGTCCTATAATCATTCTTGACTACTCTCCCTAACTGTCTGGGAGTGGTTCTACGAGATCCACTGGAGAGCATGCCTTTCTCTCGGATGCTACCTGCTTTCTAGTGAAGCAGAGCAATTATGCAATTACATGCAATTATGCATCTCAACATGGGAACACGGGCACACCGGACCAAAACCCACCTAACAAAGATGGTAACTGATGTATTGTATGTGCTAACTTTCTTTACCTAACTAATGGCTATTTTTTTCTTTTTACCATTAATGTGAGGAGTGTTAAGGATAAGATTACACGTCAGTCTGTGTTTACTCTTCTTGATAGTCAGAAATGTGATGTTTACATGTTGCAGGAATGTTCTTTGCCTTTCTCAAGCTCCTACAGACACCTAGGCAGGCAGTGGTCTCATAGGCCCTCCTATTGGTCTGGGAGGAGTGACTGTAAGTCTGCGGGGGTTGCCATACTTATCAGGGGAAGCCTCTTCACAGTAGATTCCGTTCAGTTTGTCTGCGGCAGGTGAGTGAGCCTATCAGGCTAATCTGTGTCTATGCATCCCCTGGTAAGAATGAGCATTTGGAGCTTTTCCAGAGCCTGCAGGCCCAGCTCGCAACTACCAGGGCGGTAGTGATGGCAGGGGATTTTAACTGTCCTGCAGAGGAAGGAGGACGTAGTACTAACAGCACTGCTAAACTTGATGTTTTTTCTAGGTTGCTGCAGGAGATGGTAGCCGAAGCATCCTTGCGAGATGCAGTGGGATGCATGGGGGCTGGCTCTGTAAATTATACTTTGAGCCCCCCCAATGGTTCAGTGCTTTCCCGGATTGACTTTGTGTCTACATCAAGAGCAGTAAGGCAGAACAGGCATGTCATGGTTCCCTGCTTCTTCTCAGACCACAGCGCCATCCTCTTCGAGGGGGTTCTGGGCCACGGTTTTTCTCCTGGAAATTGAATTGTACTCTGCTGGAGAGGGAGGATATGTTCGAGGAGCTGAGGGAAAAAAATGACAAATGCTATTTTGATTGTATGTCTAACTGGTGGGAATATGTTCAGTTCAAGATTCGCAGTTTCTTTCAGACTATTTGAAGACAACAGGCGTGTGAGAGGAAGAGAAATTTCAGGAGGCTGCAATGTCAGCTGCAGTCCCTGTTGGATCTCCAACTTGGTGGCTGGGACGTGAAGGATGTTCTGGTGGAGGCCAAGGGGGGGCACTTCGAGGAGGAGTCCAGACGCATCATCTTTCGTTCCAAGGTGGAGAACCTGGAAAAGGGTGAGAAATGTAACTCTTTCTTTTTCAGAAAACTCCACTCCGGCCACATGCCGTTGACTGATCTGCGGGACGAGACCAGCATCCCCAGAAAGGGGACAGAGGGCGTCATGGGAGTCATCACAGACTACTACAGCAACCTCTACTTCCCTAAGACCATCAACACTGATGCTTCTGAATCGTTCCTGTCAAGTATCACTAACTCTATTGATCCTGCAGGTAAAGAAGCCATGGACGCCCCCCTGATGTTGGGGGAGCTGCACTCTGCCGCTAGATCCTTTAGGCCAGGTAGGACCCCGGGCAGTGACGGTATCCCAGCAGAGCTCTATGTAGCGCTGTGGGACCTCATTTACCCGGATCTGCTAGAGCTGAACAAGGAGATGGTGGTGGATTGCAGAATGAATCCTACTCTGAGAGAGGGACTGATCCATACCTATATAAGCGCAAGGGGGAGAGATGTGACCTTAAAAAGTGGCGGCCCATCTCTCTCCTGAACGTGGAAAACAAGATCCTTGTCAAGGTACTAGCCAACAGGCTAAAGGTTGTCATTGGGCAGATTGTTCATCCGGATCAGACTTGTGGCATTCTTGGTCGCAGGATGGCAGACAGCCTTGTGCTGCTGAGGGACACGGTCCATTACATCAAAGATCGCCATGCACAAATGGCCCTGGTCGGTGTTGATCAGGAGAAGGCCTCTGATTGTGTTTCTCATGATTTTATGCGTAGGGTTTTGTGCAGGTTTGGCTTGGGTGATATGTTTTGTTCTTATGTTAATATGATGTACCTTGACATTTGCAGCTCGGTGTTGGTGAACGGCTGGACCGACTGACCCCTTTTCAGTCATGTCTGGGGTCAGACAAGGCTGCCCTCTTTCACATCTTCTTTTTGTTTGTTGTATAGAGCTCTTGGCGATGTGCATCAGGCAGAATCCAGAGATAACTGGTATCACCGCACCGGTTCCAGACCAACTAGAGGCCAAATGTTCGCTCTACATAGACGATGCCACTGTCTTCTGCGCTGACCAGCGTTCGGTGACAGCATGTCACACTCCAATCTCCTGGTATCTCTACCCGAGCCTCTAAACACTGACTCTTTTTTTCATTTCTGTTGCTTCTGTGATTATGGGCTTTGATCTGCTCCTGTGACTATTACACCTGTATGCTGGCCAGTGTTATTATTGGTCAGTCTTCCTTTATTAGGCCCTTCCTTTCTTTCCTACATTGCTGGATCCTCAAGTCACATCCGGTATTCTCCGTTTGTGTACCTGTTCCACTGCTCATGGTAAATGCTATGATCTACACCTGTTACCTGTTACACCATCCATGGTAAAGCTGCTGTGTTCATCGCTGCCTGTGTGGTCATCGCTGCTGTTTGTTGGATTTTCCTAATCGCTGAAAACCTCTTCCACTGCTTGTGTTAACGCTATGATCTACAACTGTTGCCTTTTCTACTATCCGTGCATGTGGCAAATGTTATGAACTTCATCTGCTAATTGTTTCATCTACATTGCTGACCCTGTTACTTGTTTCAGTGTTTGTGGTATACTTCAGTTACTGCTGCCGTGAGTTTACTGTTATTGGAAGCTGGACTGTTTAAATTCTGTATACCTATCCCACGGCTTGCGAGGCATAAGGAGTCACGTCTATTATCCTTTTGGCCTGCATGTTTGATTACTGTTCTCAGTTTCACAAATTGTATCAAGCTGTGCCTATCATGGCCGAATAGAGTTGGACTATGTTGATTCTCATGCTTCAAGATTTTTATTATTGAAGAATCTGATTACTGAATTTGTAGCTTGTATTAATGAATGTTGCTGAAAGTTATTATTCTTGCATGCCTGTTATACTCATCTTTGGCAAAGCATTCAAGTCTGCATTGGTCTCTTGTATTAATATTTTATAATACATACGGTAATCTTTGTTACCATCTTTGATGTCCGAATTAGATCATTCCTCTGCCAAGTAACTAGTTCTCAGCTGTCACAGTGGGAACTTTCCTGGAGGGCCACGACCTGCAAGCTGGGAGTCACAGAAGTCCATGTTCCCTCGTGGAAACCTCTGGTGAATACCTCCCAGTTTGTTAGACTCCACGCCTCCAGGAAAGTTTAGTCAATACTCACTGGACAGCAGGATCTCACTCAATTACCTCGTGAGCTACCCTGACACAGCACTCGTCCAGACCTGCAAGAACTTTGGCCAAGCTTCAGGGGCAAAGGTCAACTGCAGGAAGTCAGAGGCAATGCTCTTCGGGCAGTGGCACCTGTCATCCCCCGCTGTATTCCCCTTCACAATCAAGTTGGACTTCATCAAAATTCTTGGAGTTTGGTTTGGTGGAGAGCAGGCGGCCCTGAAGTGTTCAAAAGAGAGACTGGCGACAGTCAGACAAAAGATTGGCCTGTGGAGCCTCAGTGACCTCACCATCAAAGGGAAAGCAGTGATGCTGCGCAATGAGATCCTTCCCGTTCTGCAGTACACGGCCCAGGCTTGGCCACCTCTTGATGCCTTCTGCAAGGCCATCACGAGCACAGTCTTCCACTTCATCTGGGGCTCCAAAATGGACAGAGTGAAGCGGTCGGTTATGTACAAGGAGCCCCTCAAAGGTGGGAAAGGGATCCCGGATATCCCCACCATGCTGCGAGCCTTCTTTGTTTGTAACTGCATCCGCAGAACTCTTATTGAAAAGAACACTTGCTCTGCTAGGAAGTCCATGTCTCGCTTTTTCCTCCTCCCGCTTTGGAGGACCCTTGGCTGGGACAAGTGTGACAGCTCCTTCCCTTACAACTGGATTACACATTGGTTTTACCTAGATGTTGGCCAATTTGTGAACGAGCACCATCTGGAGGGACTTAAACCAGACTTGTGGAAGCCAAAAACGGCCCACAAGCTCATCAGAGCAAAAGACATTATGGAGTCTGTTCCACGGCTCCCTGTTGCTACAGCAAAACATGTGTGGGAGAATGTGGCCTCTAAGAGGCTGACTAATAGACATAAAGATATTGTATGGATAGCTATCCAGGGGGGTCTGCCTCTCAGGACATTCATGCACTCCCGGAACCTATGCAGATATGTCCACTGCCCCTTCTGCATCACCAGAAGGGAAACAGCACAACATATTTTATGGGACTGCCCCACTGCGCAGGCACTGTTGGATGCCTTGGAACATGAACTTAAGGTCAGTGTGCCCAGGACGTGCCTTTCATACCATTCAGTATTTTACAGATTATTTCCTGGGACCTACACTAGTGGGGCAATCCAGGAGACCTGGTGCCTTATGAACTGTTTTAAGGACGCTATGTGGCTTGCCAGGAATTGCCTCATTTTGAAGCGGGAGAAGATGACCATCCAGGACTGTTGCAGGATGCTAAGAGACTATAACACCCTTGACAGTCCTGAGGAAGAGGAAGATAATTAATTGTTCTGTCTCCCTCTTCTCCTTCTCCCCTTATGTGTCTGTTCAACAAAGCCTTTGGCTTGTGTCTCCTCCTCCCTTATCCCTTCCAACTCATTCCCCCATCACAGTTTGAAGCGTTATTGAATGTCATGCCTTATTTATGCACCCTTCCCTAAATTTGTGTCTGTCCTCAATAAAGCTTCGGGCCTATGTTCTCCCCACCTTACCACTCTCGCCTACCGTCCCCTCACAACCATTGTTTTTTTGAAATGCTATATTGTTAAAGTTTGCATGTTTAGTGCAGTACTGCATGTATAGTGTAGGATGTCATATCTTGTACTTTATGTCTTGTATTGTACTAAACGTATGAATGATTATGTTTCACGATATATACTGCGTACACTTGAATGCAATATATTGTGTGTTTTTTGTACCTTTATACAAATAAAGTTACCTTTTCAATCAAAAAATCATGCAATTATGGCATTTTTTTGAGAGGGCTGGGCCTAAATTATGCATTTGTTGCACTAACTTCACCTGCACTTACTACTTGACCTTTCATTCAGTATAAGTATAAGTATAAAGTCAGGTCCATAAATATTGGGACATTGACACAATTCTCATATTTTGGGCTCAATACACCACCACAATGGATTTGAAATGAAACAAACAAGATATGCTTTAACTGCAGACTTTCAGCTTTAATTTGAAGGAATTTACATCCAAATCAGGGGAACGGTGTAGGAATTACAACGGTTTCTATATGTGCCTCCCACTTTTTAAGGTACCAAAAGTAATGGGACAAACTAAACAATCCTACATCAAACTTTCACTTTTTGAAACTTTGTTGCAAATCCTTTGCAGTCTGATGAAGAGTACATAAATAATCTATTATTTATGTATCATTTTATAACCTATAACAGATTCAGCCACAATTGAATTGAAAGGTGACAGTGCACATGAAAATCCTCCCCCCACCTGGGACTATGGGTGGTAACTACTTGATAAACAGGTTTGAACATTTGGTCTGTAATTAGCATATGAAAGACTAGCCAGCTTCTAGAATCCGCCTACAAGAGGGGTTTACACTGGACAAGGAAAAAGTTCTCTCCCTCACTCCATGCTGGATTTCCGGACTGATAGGTCATGCAGCTCCTAGGTGAACAGGCCTACATAGGCCCTAACTAGTGAATGATGGAGCCTGAATGTAGTAAAAGGTGAGTGAGTGAATACATGAATGTTGTAACTTGAGAATGAATGTTGTAAGTGAAAGTTTAAGTGAGAATGAAAGTGTGACATAAATGCATGCCTGGTTGGGATAAATGAAAGCATTTATGTTAAACATAGTTAATAATGCATTGCTGTGATTTATGGAGTGCTTGGGATCGATTGGTTAGGCTTTGGTCATGAAAGCATTTATGTTGTGCTATGCATGGTTCTTTGTTGGTTAAGTGTTGGTCCTGGAAACATTGGTGCTTTATGTGAAATACCATGTGTTAAAATTGGCCAGTGGACATTGTGTGTGAACGGCTGAATAGAGAGCTATTTGTGGTGGATTGGCTAAATACTGCTTGTAATGAGTAATGGGTCTGTACTGACTTCACATTGTTTAGTAAGTGAGGCCTTGTGGGCCTACATGTGCTCATAACAAAGCATGGCAAGTCAGCCATTTTAGATGGTGACTGCATTGTAAGTTCCATAATGGACTTTGAAGGAAGTGAGTTTACTTTAATGTACATGCATAGAAAGTGATGGATTAGGAAGTGATCAGATCGTTAAATATAACATTTTGTATTGGTGTTATACATAGTCCTGTGTGGTTTTGTGTTGGTTTCAGGAAGTGAGTTTGCGTTATGCAGTTTAATGTACATGCATAGAAAGCATACTTACCTACTTTCTTCAGCTCTCTTCCGGGAGCCAGCCAGTGGAGAGGGGCGTGAGTGGGTGGGGCGGCCAAAATCGCGTCACCAGGAATCGCGCGTTTGGGATCTAATTCTGCCCACTTCCCTAGGAAGTGGGGCACTTCCTAGTAAAGTGGGAGTCCGGGAGACTCTCACAAAACGCGGGAGTCTCCCGGACATTCCGGGAGAGTTGGCAAGTATGATAGAAAGTGATGAATTAAGAAGTGATCAGATCGTTAAATATAACATTTTGTTTGCTGTGTTGGTGTTATACATAGTCCTGTGTGGTTTTATGTTGGTTTATGCATAGAATGTGGAGTAGTTTGAACTGGTTGTAACCATGTGTTTGAAAATGGCCGCTGGACTTTGAGTGAGGTATGCATGCTGGTTTATATGGATTCTCCCCTCCCCCTTCACTACACAATGCATACACACACACACACACACACACACACACACACACACACACACACACACCTTTAGACAATAGTTAGTCAAAAGACACACACAATTACATATATATCTATATTACAGGCAATAAGTGTTATATATGACACAAAAACTATATTTTGTGTACAAAATTGTTACGCTGTTTATTGTTCTATAATATAATACAACACACTTTAAATGAAGCTATATCTTGTTGTGATTATTCTTGAAGTCTATCGATATAAGGGAATATAAGAATGACATTTCTTGGGTTAATTTAGAAATACCTTTTGCGAGGAGTTGGTTGACGGTAATAGTCATATATATAACGATATTAAATGGTCATACATACATTTGCCAGTATATTAAGGAGATTGTAACCCAAAAGGGGGGAAAAATCCTTTTACACAGTCAATTACAGCCTGAAGTCTGGAACGCATAGACATCACCAGACGCTGGGTTTCATCCCTGGTGATGCTCTGCCAGGCCTCCACTGCAAATGTCTTCAGTTCCTGCTTGTTCTTGGGGCATTTTCCCTTCAGTTTTGTCTTCATCAAGTGAAATGCATGCTCAAACGGATTCAGGTCAGGTGATTCACTTGGCCATTGCATAACGTTCCACTTGGACTTAAAAAAATCTTTGGTTGCTTTTGCAGTATGCTTCGGGTCAATGTCCATCTGTACTGTGAAGCGCCGTCCAATGAGTTCTGAAGCATTTGACTGAATATGAGCAGATAATATTGCCCGAACCACTTCAGAATTCATCCTGCTGCTTTTGTCAGCAGTCACATCTTCAATAAATACAAGGGAACCAGTTCCATTGGCAGCCATACATACCCACGCCATGACACTACCACCACCATGCTTCAGTGATGAGGTGGTATGTTTTGGATCATGAGCAGTTCCTTTCCTTCTCCATACTCTTCTCTTCCCATCACTCTGGTACAAGTTGATCTTTGTCTCATCTGTCAATAGGATGTTGTTCCAGAACTGTAATGGCTTTTTTAGATGTTGTTTGCCAAACTCTAATCTGGTCTTCCTGTTTTTGTGGCTCACAAATGGTTTACATCTTGTGGTGAATCCTCTATATTCACTTTCGTGAAGTCTTCTCTTGATTGTTCACTTTGACACATATACACCTACCTCCTGGAGAGTGTTCTTGATTTGGCCAACTGTTGTGAAGGGGTTTTTCTTCACCAGGAAAAAAATTCTTCTGTCATCCACCACAGTTGTTTTCCGTTGTCTTCTGGGTCTTTTGGTGTTGCTGAGCTCTCCCGTGCGTTCATTCTTTTTAAGAATGTTCCAAACAGTTGATTTGGCCACACCTAATGTTTTTGCTATCTCTCTGATTGGTTTGTTTTGATTTTTCAGCCTAATGATGGCTTGCTTCACTGATAGTGACAGCTCTTTGGATATCATATTGAGAGTCGACAGCAACAGATTCCAAATGCAAATGTCACACCTAGAATCAACTCCAGACCTTTTACCTGCTTAATTGATGATGAAAAAACGAGGGAATAGCCCACACATGTCCATGAAATAGCTTTGGAGTCGATTGTCGCATTACTTTTGGTCCCTTAAAAAGTGGGAGGCACATATAGAAACCGTTGTAATTCCTACACCTTTCACCTGATTTGGATGTAAATACCCTCAAATTAAAGTTGAAAGTCTGCAGTTAAAGCACATCTTGTTAGTTTCATTTCAAATCCATTGTGGTGGTGTATAGAGCCCAAAATATGAGAATTGTGTCGATGTCCCAATATTTATGGACCTGACTGTACCTGTAACTCCTCCACTATCTAAGCAATTACATGTGTCGAAGTCGTATAATTGGATGAACGAAAGTATATTGGTTAATATTGTTTTACCGTGCGATTGCAATCAGAATGCCACATAACACGTGGCATGGCGCGATCACACGGTAAAATACGCATGCACACTCACATGTACTTATATATATATTTCATATTTATATTGGTTCCATTCCACAGTGATTTATGAGCAGATAGTATTTAGTTTATTATTTAGTTTATATATTAAGGTTATATGTACACTTTAGTGATATTTATGGTTCAGGTGTTTTAAATGGTAAAGATTTTGGTCTCATATTAAAGCTTATTTCACCAGCATTAACCCGGTGTTGACGGAATAGCGATCGCATCTAGCGATCGCAAGATACAAGCAATATGAGATTAATGCTCAAAAATACTTTTGTGTGGGTCAGTTTGAATTGGTCATTTAGAGTCAAATCATGGGAACAATAGGGTGGGGGATGTTTCCCCTCACCCTTTGTAAGGATCAAAGGAACTGATCTATAATTTGCAAGGAACTGGAATACCATTAACCCTGGACCAATGAAGACCTCACTAAATGTTATCTGTACAAGTATATACAAGCATGCTGGCTTTTGTTCTCTTTTTGATCCTGGAACGTGAGAGCATGGGTGCATTCATTGAACCTGGGTGAACCCTATAAGGGAGATGTAATGTATTTTGGTTTTTATACTTTCCTGCTTTAATGTAACATCTTTATTATGTATCATGTATCGGCTATATTGTACTGTATTTTACTTGTTTATGGAACTGCTAAACCTTTTCTTGCTTTTTGCTAAATAAATTGCTTGTGCTTTGGAACACAAATAAATCGCTTAGACAATGCTTATTGGAAAACGATAACTTTACTTTAATACATGTTTCTCTCATTTAATTTTATCCCAGTTGCAATAGCATAATGATTTCTGAGCCGTAATTGTTGCATTTAATTACATTTAAAAAACTATTATATTCTTTATAGAGAACTCCAAACATCTCTTGATTATCCCAATAGCCCAAATGGCAAGTTCTTTCGAGTCCTAAGCAGCTCTGACTGTAAAGAGTATTATGACAAAAATAATGCTACTCCCCACTAATGGGGAGTGATTTTAAGTGGAGACCCACTTTGGCTCTCCTGCTGTGCATAGATAGGTGATCAGTGGTTTAAATGCCATTTGACGTATTGATAGTTGGCACACACTGGAGAGTTCAGCCTTGATACACTGGTACTTTCTGTGGTAGGGGCAGAGGCCAAGGGAATGCTCTTGTTTTACATATAAAAGTGGAAATGATGGAGTTTGGCAGAAGCACAGTTGCCGTTCTTGTGCTACAGTTGGGAAGCCAGCATTAAAATGTTGGCTTCCCCATCCATAATGAAATTCACACTGGGACTATGAATGTGCCTTATGGCAAAGCAACATGACAGATTTCTTCATGTCTCAATGACTTTTTGGGTTGTATTTATCATGCAGGCAAACTAGACAGACTGCCTTTGTACCCTGGATACTGCAATGAACTGCCATCTTTTTTCCTCTCTAACACAACTGCAACAAAACACTGTAATTACAAACGACGCCTGCAACTGGTGGGCTCCTGCCTCTACTTAATCCTTTAACATCACTTGTCTGGTTTTATTTACTAATCCCTGTTCAAGTTACAAGTAAGAACATCTACGCCAATCAATATTTAAAGGGAAGTGCTGTAATGATAGGAGGTACATTATCCTGTGATCCTCCACTAAAAACCTGAATAATTCAGAGGGGTAATATCACTACACTTGCCTTACAGATGAACACTGATACCAGCAGCCCTGAGCACATGCAGATTTATGTCATATGTAATAAATAATTACAAAACAAAAATGCAATGGTTTCCATTAAATTACCTCAAATTAAATGGGATTATTTACGAATTATAGCTAACACAAGTGTTTTTCCTATAAATTATTTTTTTAAGTGTAACACTGGACCCTGCTCTCTACTGATCAGATGGCGAGTCCTAGGAGTATAGAAAGAGGAGTAGCTGCTGCCTGCGGGTAGTAAAAAGCTTCCTTGGGCAGTGAAAACTACACCTCCCAGCGTGTTTAAGGTACCAAAGAGGAGAACATGACAATAGAGGCCAGGACTGGGGAGTTTGGCACCAAAGAATGTGAAGCAACGGAGTGTGGCCAGAAGGGAGCCAGTGAACACAGCCAGAGAGAGCACTGCCATTATAAGGTGCTGAACGTAGAGAGGAAGGCCATCAGTTTAACAGGGAAAGCTGTAAGCCTAACAGATAGAGCTGTCATAGTCATTCTAATAAAGGGAGCTGTTGTTGCCAGGTGGAAAGCTGCCAGGTACACAAAGGGAGTTCACATCCTGTCTAGAGGGAGTCTGGAGCTGCTCCAATTGTCCACAGGGTGTCATGATCTGTTCCAGTTGTCTCAGATACCTGCATTTGCTATTGTTGCTACTCTTTGACCTACCTAGGAGAGAATTGGTCTATTTCCACAGCACAAGTGTGAGTATCCCATTTAAGTATTCCTTGCGCCATACAAGCGGCCTACCTGAACAGAGTTCAGGTACGCCCCTTTTGTAAGCATTATTATTGTGGGATTACTACTTCCTTTGTCCTCTTTACCTTGTCATAATCATTATTAATTTTGGGACTCCTCTTCCCATTATCTTCAAGAGAGAGAGAGACAAATTATTCTTATTACCCTGTTCAGATAGGAATTTAATGTAACTTGTTGTAAGCATGGTACTTAATGTTACTTGCTGCTACCTCATCTTTTTCTGACTAAGACTGTTGTTTCATACTAACTGATTCTCTGGGCTACAGTGTTCCTCCATTCCATGCAATCTGTGTCATGCAATTGTCATTATCTTCAAGTTGATCTTTTGTACTGATAGTATACTATTTTCATTTTGTATGCAACTTATATCATACTGTTAGTCACTTAAGGACAAGTTAGTCTTTTTCTATTTCTTATTCATTGCTTTACTGTCATTCCAATTGAGAAGAGATGAGATTTAACTTTAACTAAGAAATTATCCAAAACGCTCCTGGTACGCGTACAGTCATGGCCAATAGTTTTGAGAATGACACAAATATTATTTTTCACAAAGTTTGCTGCCTCAGTTTTTATGATGGCAATTTGCATATACTCCATAATGTCATGAAGAGTGATCAGATGAATTTCAATTAATTTCAAATTCCCTCTTTGCCATGACAATGAACTTTATCCCCAAAACAATATTTCCACTGCATTTCAGCCATGTCACAAAAGGAGCAGCTAACATCAGGTCAGTGATTCTCTCATTACCACAGGTGAGAGTGTTGATTAGGACAAGGCTGGAGATCACTCTGTCATGCTGATTGAGCTACAATAACAGACTAGAAGCTTTAAAAGGAGGGTGGTGCTTGAAATCATTGTTCTGTTAACCATGGTTATCTGCAAGGAAACATGTGCAGTCATCATTGCTTTGCACAAAAAGAGATTCACAGGCAAGGATTTTGCTGCTAGTAAGTTTCCACCTAGATCTACCATTTATCGACTCATCAAGAACTTCAAGTACAGAGGTTCAATGAAGGGTTAAGGGCACTCAAGAACGTCCAGCAAGTGCCAGGACCATCTTCTGAATTTGATTCAGCTGCGGAATCGGGGCACCAACAGTGCAGAGCTTGCTTAGTAATGGCAGCAGGCAGGTGTGAGTGCATCTGCATGCACAGTGAGGCAAAGACTTTTGGAGGACAGCCTGGTGTCAAGAGGGCCAGCAAAGAAGCCACTTCTCTCCAGGAAAAACATCAGGGATAGACTGATATTCTGCAAAAGGTACAGGGATTGGACTGCTGAGGAGTGGGGTAAAGTCATTTTCTCTGATGTATCCTCTTTCAAATTGTTGGAAAAACACTTGTCCGGAGAAGGAAAGGTGAGCGCTACCATCAGTCCTATGTCATGCCAACAAAAAAGCATCCTGAGACCATTCATGTGTAGGGTTGCTTCTCAGCCAAGCGAGTGGGTTCACTCACAATTTTGCCTAAGAACACAGCCATGAATAAAGAATGGTGCCAAAACATCCTTCAAGAGCAACTTCTCCCAACCTCAAAACTTTTGGCCATGACTGTAGGTACCCAGAGGCAAGGGGCTACATAGGAAATACATTTATTTAAAACTCGAGCTGAGGGTCAAGCAAAATGGATGTTTACTGATATGTCTGTCCACATGTACTCCATGAACAGACTGGTCCCATATATATGCAGCAGGTATCAGGATATTACTTGACTATGAATGTATAACTGTATTTATTACAGGACTGAAAAATAACCAAGTTTGAAGACATATTCCTATATAATTGAAAGGGAGGTGGTCTCATTCTATGCTCTATTCAGAGGTCTGACTGCAAAAAACAGACAGAAAAGGTCTCCTACTAACCATAAAAAAACCTCAGCAAAAGTTTACTATCAGTGGTATTATACCCCGGCAAGTTTCAGCAAAATATTTTCCTCTGCTGCTACAAGGGCACCATGCTCCATGTATGGTTGTCATGTCCTGTAATATTTCCTTTTTGGGATAAGAAACACAGACTTCTGAACAGCCTCTTTGATTCCCAATGGCAAAGGACCCTTGGATGTTCTTGCTATGTTACCTTCCCCAAGATCTCAATAAATTTTCTAGGAAGCCATTGGCACACATCCTAGCAATGCCTACTAGCTAAAAATTGGATGCTTCCACTGTCCTTTTCTGCAAATTTGGCATGCAGTAGCCATGGCGGAAATAAATTGCTATCTTCATGATAGAGGCCAGGGGGTAAATGTATCAAGGTCCGATTTTGCAAAATCAGCGATTTTCTCGGGAGAGTTGAAACTCGCAGATGTATGAAGCTGAGATTTCATGCAAAATCGCCAGAGTTGTGGTTCTGTCAAAATCGCTATTTGCAAAATCGCCAGAGATCAAACTCCCGACTGTTTGCCACTGCAGCTATACAACTTTCAAATGTATGAAGCTGCGAGTAAACAAACTCAGGAGAGTTTGCTTTCAAACACGCCAGATACAACACGCTGCTTGCTAGCAGCGTGTTGTATAAACACATCACTGTTACACTGCCTGTCAGTGTAAAAATGGTAAAGAATAGGAAAGTTCAAAAAAAAAAAAAAGCGTGGGGTCCCCCCTCTATTCCTGCTTAACCCTAGTGCTGCCTGACTACTGCTGGTTCCGTGAAAATCGGGGAAAATTTTTTCATGGGGTCCCCCCGATTTTCACTTAACCAGCACTAGGCAAACCAGCCGGGGTTGGCGGCACTATAGCAGTGGGACACGCAGCAGGGGTCCCCCTGCCATAATGACTAACCAACCCCAGGCTGTTCAGCGCTGCGCTGGATTCCCTAGGGAGTGGGGTCCGCCGAAAAAAACAAAATATTTGTTCTTGATTGCAGAAAAATAAAAAAGACAGGAGCCGCCGCAAACAGCTCCTAGCAAGCTAGGAGCTCCACTACGAAATGAGTGTTGCTCATGCATAAAGTCTATTTACAGTATTAAGTCATTTTCCCACGCTAGTGGGGAAATCACCTAATACTGTAAATAGACCTAACACAATGAATGTATGAATGTCTATTTACAGTATTAGGTGATTTCCCCACTAGCGTGGGAAAATGACCTAATACTGTAAGTAGACTTTGCGCATGAGCAATGCTCATTGCGTACCGGAGCTCCTAGCTTGCTAGGAGCTGTTTGCGCGGCTCCTGTCTTTTTTATTTTTCTGCAATCAAGAACAAAGATTTCGGGGATGTACAAATATGGGGCCCCCCTGGTCGAAGAAATGAAGGATACTATCAACAATGGGCCCCTCCTGGGCGAAGAAAAGAAGAGATTACAAGCCTGGACCTTTGTAAGGTATGAATACTTGGGGACTGGGGCAAGCTGGACTTTTGGATCTACAAATTTATTTGTGACATTTGTGACAGAAAGAAGACTTCATTGGTGAGTATCAGGGGATTTATTATTTTTAATAAAAATATATAGTGTAAATGAGGGTGCTTACTGTGTTTAGTGTGGGTTTTTTATTTTTATTAAATGTTAGTGGTTTGTACGAGGGTGTGGTGTTTTTTTTAACATTTTCTTTTGTGGAACTACAGGTCCCAGCCAGCCATGGATGTCAGGGCATGTTGGCACTTGTGGTTCTCTAAGTGCCAACATGCCCTGGCTGCCGTGGGTATGCTGGTGCTTGTAGTTATATAAGCAGCAGCATGGCCACAATATTTTGGGCAACCTGGCTGGCTGGGACTTGTAGTTCCACAAAACAAAATGGCGTCCGTTTGTTTTTTTACACCTTTTTTCGCCGATGTTACCCTACACCCACCGCCCAGGGGTGTAGGAAGAGCCCTAGTGCTATCAGCACTGGGCTGGGTGTCTCTAGGAGGGGGGGCTCATTTTTTTTCTGCGGACCCCACTCCCTAGGGAATCCAGCCCAGCGCTGAACAGCCTGGGGTTGGTTAGTCATTATGGCAGGGGGACCCCTGCTGCATGTCCCACTGCTATAGTGCCGCCAACCCCGGCTGGTTTGCCTAGTGCTGGTTAAGTAAAAATCGGGGGGACCCCACGCAAAATTTTTCCCTGATTTTCACGGACCCAGCAGTAGTCAGGCAGCACTAGGGTTAAGCAGGAATAGAGGACCCCACGCTTTTTTTTTTTTTTAACTTTCATCTATTCTTTACAGTTTTTACAGCTGCCGGAGATCCGGCAGCTGTACAACAGGCAGTGGTAACAGTGATGTGTTTACAACTCACTGCTACAACACAGGAGAGTTAGCTAAACATGGGAGTGTTTACATCGCAGCAAATCGCCAAAGATGTTCAGCGATTTTGAAGATCAGGGTCAAAATCGCAGCTTGATACATTTCAGTTTTTTTTTTACTAAAATCGCGGGTTATCACCCGCGATTTGCCGCGATTTCAACACGCTGTCAAAATCGGACCTTGATAAATTTACCCCCAGGGGGTAAATGTATCAATCTGCGGGTTCTTCAACACCCACGTGTTCAGCCTCTTCCGCGATTAAATTTCAAGCGGCGCTGCATTGTAAAGGGTTAACTTCCCTTTACAATGCAGCGCCGCTTGAAATTTAATCGCGGAAGAGGCTGAACACGCGGGTGTTGAAGAACCCGCAGATTGATACATTTACCCCCAGGTGTCTGATTCATCAAGGCGCGTATTTGCCAATTTTGACTATGTAGTACGCAAATCGCCCTGCTCAACCCCCATCCATTCTAATCATAACTTTTCCTTATCAGTAAAAATTTGGTCATGTTTTTTTGCACCTTGGTTTCCTGTTTATAAGTTTGTTATGCCACTCTATCTTTGTTCTATTTTACCTTATTTTTGTGTTTTTATATTTGTAGTTGAATTGTACTGTTATGTGTATTTGTTTTTTATGTGACCACCCAAAATAAAAATTTCACACTTAGTTATATGGGTTCATTCACAAGTGCACACCCCATTCAGTATTTTCCCTGCCGGACAGTGAAAAATATATATTTAATGCATATGATCCAGAACAGGAAATGGTCATCACTGCAGATTCCTAAACTGGTTGCTAGTCCATCCTCACATGTGATTTATTATTTTTCTTAAAGCTCTTTTTTTATGCAGTTGAAACCTGCCTTTTCTCTATATAAAGGCTTCAGTAAATTTAATAAATACATTATGATACAACAAACATCAATCTTTGTTCTCCATATAGTTGTCTATGCAAGATCCATCTGTTAGCTGGTAACTATTAGCGTATATTGATTGAGAGATGTTTCTGCAAAGTTTAGTTAATGAAGCATGTCAGAGTAGATGAGAAATGAAATGTATAAGTCATGAGGATCTTGTGGAAATAAAATTTGAGATGTTGAGAAATAGTTTATTTCCATTTGTCAAACGATAATTATGAAATGTATTGCCCCGTATCAAAAAGTGGTTTTCAGATCGTTAAATATCTTTCTGTAATGGAAACTTCATCCAGAGTAAGACAATAAGGGAACATAGTTTCTTAGTAGAACATTTTCCAGTTGAAGGTGGCTGTACTAGACCTAACACGTCTTGCCACCTGGGTGTCCCAGTTTTCTGTTTTAAAATTACCTACCTATAAATACTATATTACCCACCCACCCCTCCTACACTGGAAACAATTCTATCAAAAGTAGGAGGTTTAACCTGTCAGCTCCTCTGTACCAGGCAGACTATTTGTGATCCCCAGAAAACAATGCAAAACATAAATAAAATAAAAAAACGAAAAGTACTGTGATCGCTGAACAGAGTTTACCAAAGCCTTTTTGAAGAAAATCATGATCTTCACTACAACTCTAGCACTGCTAATGTTCAACTGCCACTCTCCTGTCACCAAAACAGGAAAATTTGCATTACTCATTCAATTGAGTTACCTGACACGATGACTGGAATCCTGCCCTGAAACAAACCGGCTTGTATACCAGACTACTCTCCTGTCATATCCTGTGTACCGCTGCCATCTGACCTGTGTACCAAACCGGCTTGTATACCAGACTACTCTCCTGTCATATCTTGTGTACCACTGCCATTTGACCTGTGTACCGAATCGGCTTGTATACCAGACCACTCTCCTGTCAAATCCTGTGTATCGCTGCCATCTGACCTGTGTACCGAACCGGCTTGTATCCAGACTCTCCACCTGCTCTGCTCAGACTGTCGTCTCCTGCTGTTTATTGAAGACCACAACACCCTCAAGGTACCTAATTACTAATTCTACTATATTGTCAGTTTCTTCCATTTCGCTCACGTCTAGGGACCAAACCAAGACCGCGACCTGCAGTTCCCTTGTAGCCAAGTCCATCCCACCTTGCGGTGGTTCTTGGTGAAAACCAGGGGGCTGTTAGACTCCGCGCCTTGCTAGGCCTGCGCAAATCTAGACTGAGTGTATCCTGAGTGTTAGTGACAGTTTGATCTGACCCAAAAACTTTTTAATATGTATGAATCTGGCAATCCCTCAGCACGAAATCTTTTGGGGAAATTGGTAGGTCAGGTAGAAGAGCAAGAGAAGAACCAGGCATAACTTCTTCTAATTTCTTTACAATTTCTAAGGGGTCTCTCTACTTGTATGGACACATTGCAGAATACCCTGGCTTCCCATGTCAATCCTCCTCCAAACCCCACAGTTCAAGGAGCTATAGCTCCCACTGTTAGTACTCCTGCTGGGCCCTCTCAGCTGTGGATTCCTAATCCCCCCCCAAATTTGATTGGGATCCCAAATCATACAGGGGTTTTATTAACCAATGCTCTATTCAATTTGAACTACAGTCTGGAAATTTTCCCAGTGACAGAACTAAAATTGCCTATATTATATCTCTCTTATCTGGCCAGGCTCTGGCATGGGTCTCTCCCCTCTGGGAGTGTAATGACCCTCTCCTTCAAACATACAATACATTTTTAGAGGCCTTCAAAAGAGCTTTTGATGAACCTGGCAGAGTCTCCAGTGCAGCCTCTGGTCTTCTGCAATTAAATATTTGTTTTCAGGAAAGAAATCAAGAGAGAGAGCCATCTCGTCACACGCCCACTCGGGTTGTTCCTAGATAACAGTTTCCTATTTATCCAGAGGGAGAACCAATGCAACTAGAGCGATCACGTCTGACTGCAGAGGAGAGAAAGAGATGCTTTAAGGGTAATCTTTGCCTATATTGTGGAGATCACCTTCTGAGCAAATGCCCTATTTGGCCGGGAAACGAGAAGGCCTAACCGGCTGTTGCGAGGCTAACTTAAGCATCTCAGGAATCCGTTACAGTGACTCTAATTTCTCTATTGAAGTATCTCTTCACCACTCCAATCACCAACTTTCTCTACTGGCTCTCATTGACTCCGGCACAGCTGGAAGTTTAATTTCTGCAGCTGCTGCTGCCCAGCTGTCCGTACCCACTATGGCATTAGCTCATCCCATCACCATCGCCGCTTTTGATGGCAGTAGAATTGAGAGTGGATCAGTAAAATTCCGCGCCGCTCCTATGTCCCTGCAAATTAGAGCCCTACACTTGGAGACTATTTCATTGTTAGTCATCCCTAAAAGTATCAACCCTCTAGTTCTAGGACTGCCATGGTTATGAATTCACTCTCCCGTTCTGGATTGGCAAAACCCGCAAATTCTATCTTGGGGGTCATCCTGTCTCTCTCAATGTTTACGACAGGTAATAGATCCAGTCAAAAGAATTCCTACAGAGATTACTGTTCCTATTGAGATTCCTGCCCCTTATATTTCTTTTTCTGATGTATTAAATGAAGAGGAGGCCTCCTAAGTACCTCCGCATCGCCATTGGGATTGTGCCATCAATTTACTCCCGGATAAGAACCCCACTCGAGGACGAGTTTATCCTATCTCTCAGCCTGAATCTTTGGCCATGTCCATATATATTGAAGACAATCTTAAGCGAGGGTTTATTAGAAAGTCTTCCTCTCCAGCAGGAGCTGTATTTTTCTTTGTCAAAATAAAAGATGGAGGTCTGCGTCCATGCATTGACTATAGGAATCTTAATGCAATTACTATTAAAAATAGATATCCTTTACCTTTAATCTCTGAGCTTTTTCACAAGTTTAAAGGAGCATCAATCTTTTCCAAACTAGATTTACGAGGTGCCTACAACTTGATCCGGATAAAAAGGGGAGATGAGTGTAAAACAACATTCAATACTTATGATGGTCATTTTGAATATTTAGTGATGCCCTTCGGGTTCTGTAATGCGCCAGCTGTTTGTCAACACTTCATGAATGAGATTTTCCAGGACATGCTATACCATTTTGTCGTTATTTACATTGACGACATACCCATTTACTTTCTAAACCTAAAGTCTCATAGAGAACATGTATCTTCAGTTCTAGCTCGTCTCAGGCAATATAAATTATTTTGTAAACTTCCGAAATGTGTCTTTGAGAAAGAGAGCCTTCACTTCCTAGGGTTTATTATCTCTGGTTCTGGTCTTCAAATGGACCCACTAAAATTACAAGCTGTTCTGGATTGGCCTCAGCCTGTCAGACTTAAGGTTATTCAACGATTTTTAGGATTCACTAACTTCTACAGGCAATTCATTCAAAGGTTCTCCTCTCTTGTGGCACCTATCACTGCTCTAACCAAACGCTCTGTCAAATCTAAAACTTTGCCATCTGAAGCAATTCGAGCCTTTTCTCTTCTTAAAGAGGCCTTTACCACAGCTCCAGTGTTGCAGCAACCAGATACCTCTCGTACCTTTCATCTGGAGGTTGATCCCTGCTCTTTTGGAGTGGGAGCCATTCTCTCACAAAGGTCGTCCATGGGGAAGTTTCAACCATGCGGATTCTTCTCTCAAAAATTTACTTCTGCTGAGAAAAATTATGGGACAGGAGACCGCGACCTAATTGCCATCAAATTAGCATTAGAGGAGTGGAGACACCTTCTAAAGGGGGCCTCTTTTGCTATAGTCATCTATACTGACCATAAAAATTTATTGTATTTACAGTCTGCCACTTGTTTGAACTCTCGTCAGGCCAGATGGTCTTTATTCTTTTCACGATTTAATATTTGCATAACCTTCAGACTTGGTTCTAAAAGCAAGAAGGCCGATGCCCTCTCCCTTTTTTTGATTCTACAAACCTGGAGGTTTCAGAAAAGTTAAAAACTATTTTAAATCCTGAATGTATTTTGGCTAATTCTCCCACTAAACTAGCAATCCCTAAAGGGAAAACATTCATACCTGCACACCTCCGTGGAAAACTTCTTAGATGGGCGCATCCCTCTCACTTTGCTGGCCATGCTGGAAAAAAACCCAAAAAGATTTGATTGCACAAAGCTACTCGTGGCCATCTCTATCCACTGACGTTCATCAATTTGTCTCTACCTGCAACATTTGCACTCAAAATAAAATTCCTAGACAACACCCATATGGGTATCTTCATCCCTTACCTGTTCCGGAATGTCCCTGGAGTCACTTGTCAATGGACTTCATCACGGATCTCCCATTATCCAAAGGCTACTCGGTAGTCTGGGTTGTTACTGACCGCCTCTCTCGAGCAGCCCATTTGATTCCTTTGAAAGGGTTATCCTCTGCCTCTGTTCTAGCTCAACTCTTTCTAAGAGAGATTTTACCGTTTACATGGATGTCCAGATGAAATAGTTTCAGATCGAGGTACACAGTTTGTGGCAAAATTTTGGAGAGCCTTTTGTCATCTTTGCGGAATTAAATTAAAGTTTTCCTCCGCGTATCATCCTCAGACCGTCGGCTTCACAGAAAGAATCAAACAGGAGCTTGAGAAATTCCTTAGATGCTACATTTCTCCTACTCATGACAACTGGATTGATCTATTGCCGTGGGCAGAGTTCGCTCATAACAATCTAATCCATGAGTCTACCTCTGCATCTCCCTTTTACATTCTTCAAGGATTTCATCCCAAGCTTCCCCCATTCTCTGACCTCAGTCCCTCTGGAGTCCCAGCATTTGATTCTCTTCTACAGGATTTTTTTTTCCCGTTGGTCCCTCCAAATCAAAATTAACTCAAGCTTCCCTTTCCTATACAAACTCTCTCAGTCCTGATAGGGTCTGATTGTTGTAACCTCCAGCTTCAAGTACCTTCCAGTAAGCTTTCTCCACGGTTCATTGGACCCTTCTAAATCTTGGAGATCATTAATCCCTTGGCCTTTAGATTAGAACTTCCTCCCACTATGAAGATCCCCAATGTTTTCCATGTATCTCTACTCAAACCAGTAATCATTAATACATTTTCTATATTCAACAAAAAGCCTCCTGCCACTTTGGTACAGGACCAAGAATCTGAGGTCAAAGAGATTGTTAATTCCCGTATTTCTCTAGGAACCCTCCAATTCCTGGTTGACTGGAGATGCTACGGCCCAGAGGAACGCTCCTTTCTCGTTTCCACAATAAATTTCCTGTTCAAATAGCGGAGGGGGGAGAGCCGAAGTGGATAGACAACTATGGCTTTCTTGTACCACGGGGCCCACACCTTGTCAAATTTATGTGATCTGTCGTGAAGGTAGTATGTAATACTCTCCATGAGTCTACCTCTGCATCCCCCTTTTTTTTAAACAGAGCACATAACTTAAAATTTCATTTGCACTATAAGCCTACAATTTTGCACTTTCAGATATGATCCTTGATACTCCTATTAGTAAAGATCATCCAAAAATTGTATTAAGTTGGAAATTAATCAGTGCATTGTTCTCTTTCAAGGTCTTTGAAAAAATGCGAATATACTAGGGGTGTGCACCGGCCACTTTTAGTGTTTTGGGTTTTGGGTTCTGATTAGCTTGAGGTTTTGGGTTCTGATTTGTTTTGCCAAAACACCTGACGAAAGGTTTTGGTTCTGATTTAGGGTTTTGGGTTCTGATTTATTTTTAAAAAAGCATAAATAGTGCTTAAATTCAGTTTTTTTTTTTTTTTTTTTTTCACTCCTACGCTATCATTAACCTCAGTAACATTCAATAACAATCATTTCCACTCTATTCTGAACACCTCACACCTCACAATATTGTTTTTAGTCCAAAAGGTTGCACCGAGGTAGCTGGATGTCTAAGCTAAGCGACACAACTGGGCGGCACAAACACGTGGCCCATCGTAGGTGGCTGTGTAGGCTTGAATGGCCTTTTTGTGCTCCTCCCTCCTCTGCAGCATATAGAGGGTGGAGTTCAAGCGCGTCACTACCTCTTGTTTTTGTTGATGGCAGGGCATGTTCATGCTTTTTTGATGTAGCAGGAACAGTGAACGTAATTTAATATCTGATACTAATATTTCTGCACTGCAGGAACAGTGAACGTAGTTTAATTACTTTAATATCTGATACAAAGCTTTCTGGACTGCGTAGTGGAGTGGCCCCAGTACCCAATTTGGTACCGGGGCCACAATACCTCCTTCAACTAGTCTGAATTCCACTGCACAGATGGCTGCTCCTCCATCCTCTGCAGCATATAGAGGGTGGAGTTCTAGCGCGTCACTACCTCTTGTTTTTGTTGATGGCAGGCAGGGCATGTTCATGCTTTTTTGATGTAGCAGGAACAATAACCGTAGTTTAATATCTGATACGAAGCTTTCTGGACTGCGTAGTGGAGTGGCGCCACAATACCTCCTTCAATTAGTCTGAATTCCACTCCACTGATGGCGGACACCGGACGCACGTCTAACACCAACATAGCTGTTACAGCCGCAGTTATCCGCTTTGCAATAGGGTGACTACTGTCATACTTTGTGCTCATGACAAACGACTGTTGGACGGTCAACTGTTTGGTGAAAGACGTAGCGGTCTTACGACTTCCCCTCTGGGAAGATGACCGACCACCAGCAGCAACAGCAACAGTGGCAGTAGTAGGCGTACGCTGCAGGATTCCTCAGATGAATCCCGGATTGAAGAGGACTCAGTCTGGCTGGTGACATGGCCTGCAGGACTAAATCTGATAGAGATCGTGGAGGAAGTTGACGAGGAGGGTGTTGGTGGTGTGTATACAACAGGACCAAGGGATTTAGGTGTCCCTGGACTGATGACGGTCTTAGCCCCAATTCCTGAACTATACACTGAACTATGAAGGTTATTAAGGTGAAGTATAAAGGAGGATGACCCTAGGTGGCCAAGATCCTTAAACCTGCTTATTTGAGCTTTACATAAGCTACATATGGCCATACATTTGTTGTCCGGATTGGGATAAAAATAACTCCAGACCGAAGAGGTGGATTTTTTGTCTTCTGACCAGGCATGACGATGGGCTTTTTCATCCCATGGAGCCTCATTTAAAATAACCACATCAGCATCCTCCTCATCAAGTTCCTCCTCAGCGGCAGCTACATCAATATCCTCCTCCCGGTGTACAACATTGACACCTTCATTAGCCAAATCTGTAACTGCACTGTGGGTGATCCTTCCAACATATGCAGAGGGCGTGCTGCAAATGGTGGAAGGAGCCACCTCTTCCTGTACAGTGATGGGAAAGTCAGGCTTCGCAACCACCAACACCCTTGGACTCGCCTTGGGGATTTTTGATGTCATCTGTTTAGAAGGCAGAGTTGTTTGCTGTGTTGTTGCTGACAGCATAACTCTTTTAAATTTTTCTGAGGGGGGGGAGGAGGGCTTAGATCCTTGGGTGAAGCTGAACCACTAGTCCTGAACACGGGCCAGGGCCCAAGCCGTTCCTTGTTCCTTGCCACTCCGTGTTGTAAATGGCATATTGGCAAGTTTATGTTTCTCCTCAGATTTTTTGAATTTCCTTTTTTTGGTAATTTTAGTGAACTTTGGGATTTTGGACTTTACATGCCCTCTACTAGGAGATTGGGCATCGGCCTTGGCAGACGATGTTGATGGCATTTTATCGTCTATGTCATGAATAGTGGCAGCAGCTTCAGCATTAGGAGGAAGTGGGTCTTGAGCTTTCCCTACTTTATCCTCCAAATTTTTGTACTCCATTATATGCAGCACAAGAGAGCGTACCCCTAAACCACACACACTTTGGGACTGCAGAAACAGTGAACGTAGTAATATAGATTGCAGTTCCTATTTTTTGGGACTGCAGAAACAGTAAACGTAGTAATCTAGATTGCAGTACCTATTTTTTGGGACTGCAATAATATATTGCTCTATAATATGTTTTATAATTTTTAAATTATTATTATTATTTTTTTTAAGATTTTGGGATAATTATCAAATTACTATGGACTTAGCAGAAAAAAGTACAGGACAAAAGCACCACTGGACTCAGCATGACAGATACTGGCCAAAGCACCACTGGAATCAGCAGGACAGAGCACTGGCCAAAGTACTACTGGACTCAGCAGGACAGAGCACCACTTGACTAAACTAATCAGCAGGACAGAGCACTGGCCAAAGTACTACTGGACTCAGCAGGACAAAGCACCACTTTACTAAAATAATCAGCAGGACAGAGCACACTTTACTAAAATAATCAGCAGGACAGAACACACTTTACTAAAATAATCAGCAGGACAGAGCACAGTATCACTATCTCTCAACAACCTCTCTCTACACTACCCACAGGGAGAATGAAGATGGCGGCCGCGAGCGGGGCATTTATGACATCCGAGTCTCGTGAGATTCGACGCGAGACTTGGATGTCATAGCCTCGTTTTGGATTCCTTGGGCGGCCGGAAGTACTCGAACAGTGCTCGGATCCCGTCGGATCCGCACTGTTCGGGTGGGCTCGGATTAGCGAAATCCGAGCCCACCCGAACAGTGCGGATCCGAGCACTGTTGGGGTATTTCCGGCGGTGAAAAAAATGAAACCAAGACTCGGTTTGTATAAATTCCCCGCTTGCGGCCGCCATCTTCAGTCGGGCTCAGATCAGGGAAGAGGGAGGTTGTATTGTAGTGGTGCTGCTGTGTCCTGTCACTCTGTCCTGCTTAATCCAGTGGTTACTTTGTCCTGTGCTCTGTCCTGCTGATCAGTCCAGTGGTGCTTTTGTCCTGTGCTCTGTCCTGCAGAGTCCAGTGGTGCTTTGTCCAGTGCTCTGTCCTGCTGAGTCCAGTGGTGCTGTGTCCTGTGCTTTGTTCTGCTAAGTCCATTGTTATTTTAAAATTATGAAAAAATCATAAAAAAAAAAAAAAAAATTTATACAAAAATAATTTAAAAAAATTATACAAAATTAATAATAAAAAAATTATTAAAAAAGTATAAAAAAATTTCTACTGCAATATATAAATACGTTCACTGTTCCTGCAGTCCAGAAATATTAGTACTGCAATATATAAATACGTTTACTGTTCCTGCAGTCCAGAAATATTAGTACTGCAATATTTTACAACGTTCACTGTTCCTGCAGTCCAGAAATATTAGTACTGCAATATTTTACTACGTTCACTATTCCTGCAGTCCAGAAATATTAGTACTGCAATATATAAATACGTTCACTGTTCCTGCAGTCCAGAAATATTAGTACTGCAATATTTTACTACGTTCACTGTTCCTGCAGTCCAGAAATATTAGTACCAGAGATTAAACTACGTTCACTGTTCCTGCAGTCCAGAAATATTAGTACCAGAGATTAAACTACGTTCACTGTTCCTGCAGTCCAGAAATATTAGTACCAGAGATTAAACTACGTTCACTGTTCCTGCAGTCCAGAAATATTAGTACCAGAGATTAAACTACGGTCACTGTTCCTGCAGTCCAGAAATATTAGTACCAGAGATTAAACTACGTTCACTGTTCCGCAGTCCAGAAATATTAGTACCAGAGATTAAACTACGTTCACTGTTCCTGATTGGTTTGTGAATGTCCTATTTCAACAACATCAGGGTGGGTGCGAGGGCCCCAGGACAATTCCATCTTGCACCTCTAGGAAACTCTTGCAAACTGCCGTCCTGTCTGCCACTGCAGTGCCACTCCTAGATGGGCCACGTGTTTGTGCCGCCCACTTGTGTCGCTTAGCTTAGACATCCAGCTACCTCGGTGCAACCTTTTGGACTAAAAACAATATTGTGAGGTGTTCAGAATAGACTGGAAATTAGTGAAAATTAATGTTATTGAATGTTATTGAGGTTAATATAGGAGTGAAAAAAAACCAAAAATGTGGATTTTAGCACTTTTTATGTTTTTTTTTTAAAAAAAAAATATCAGAACCCAAAACCCAAAACCAGAACCAAAACCTTTAGTGGGGTGTTTTGGCAAAACCAATCAGAACCCAAAACCTCAAGCTAATCAGAACCCAAAACCCAAAACACGAAAAGTGGCCGGTGCACACCCCTACTTTCTTGTACCACGGGGGCCCACACCTTGTCAAATTTATGTGATTTGTCATGAAGGTAGTATGTAATACTACCTTGGTAACCTGCCAAATATAATTCCGTAGTTCCTGCATAGAGGGAAGATTAGGGTATTTCATATTCTACCTTTCTTTAGCTATTAGGTTTTTAGCTGCTACTACTTTATAGGACATAAGCTTGTTGGAGGGGGCGCTCTTGTCAGGTATGGGGCGAGAGAGAAAGAATGGCCAGGGGTCCTTATCAACCTGTTGCCTTAATTAGTGTAGAGATTGAGCTTTTGGCAATCCCCTTCCTGATCTCCTCCCAACAGGATTCATCTGTTACTGGGCCCTAGATCCCCTCTCTCATTCCCGCTCATGCCGTCCTGCCGGGTCAAAACTGGTCTCTATAAGCCAGTTATAAATCCCAGATATCATCCCTTTAGTAAGTGGCCTATGTAGACACATGTGCTAAAAAAAGTGAGGGTCTGGAGAGATTCAAGGGGGGGTAAGGACATAGTGAAGTATCGGACTTGGAAATATTCAAAGAAAAGTGGGCGAAATGGTTCAAACTTGTGGTACAGATCAGACATAAAAGCCCAAGTTCCATTGACTACCAGGTCCAAACCACCCGTATTATCACACTTAACCAGTGCTCAAATTGCTGTGACGAGTTACCAGGAAGGAAACGTGGGTTGTTCCAGAGAGGAGTCAGAGGGGAAGTAAGGGAGGACAATTTGTATTTGACCCGACATAATTCCCATAGGGACAGACAAAATTTGAGAGATTGGAGGGAGGAAGCCTCTGGTGGTCTATCTACATTAGGGAGGCCCCAGAGTGATGCCAGTGTAGGGACCCCTGTGAAGTGGGTCTCCAAGTTCACCCACGCTATGGTCTGGTGGGCTACATAGGTAACCACAACTTGGGTCAAATGCGATGCCAAGCAATAGAGTTTGATAACAGGAAAACCTCTGCCAGAGCAATGGGGTTCTTGAGCAATGCCACATAGATTCAAGGGGGCTTGACATGCCATGCAAATTTTAAGAAAAAGGGAATGCAAGTCCCGAAACACAGGCTCAGGTACTTTCACCAGGAGAGTCTGGAATAGGTATAAAAGTTTAGAAACCAGGTTCTTCTTAACAGCGATGATCCTCCCCAGCTATGATATGATATAGCTCCTCCACATCTCTAGGTCTTGTTTGATTTCAATCAGGAAGGGGGGGATTTTCCCGGTATAACCTAGTGTAGGAAGAGGTAATGTAGATTCCTAGATATATGATCTTATTTGTCTGCCAGTGCAAAGCAAAAGTAGCCTGTAGGCTGAACCTGAGGGAAGAGGGGCATGTAGGAACATGTCCTTCGATTCAATAAAATTAATTTTATAACCCGACAGAAGGCCATATAGGGCGGGCAGAGATTGCTGGGGGTTCGTGAGGGAGAGGTGCAAGTCGTCAGCAAAGAGGGAGACCTTAAATTCCCAGGTTCTCACCACCACATCCGTTATCATAGCCGTCTGTTGGATCATTGCTTCCAAGGGCTCTATGTCTAACACGAAGACTAGGGGTGACATGGGGCATCCCTGCCTCCTCCCGTTGGAAAGGGAGAGGGGTTCAGATAGAGAACCTTTAACCAAAACTTTAGCAGTGGGAGAATCGTAAAGGGCAGATACACCTGTCAGGAATTCAGCTGAGAATCTATACACCTTCATGACATGAAACATAAAGTTCCATGAGATCCGGTCGAATGCCTTCTTGGCATCCACGGAGAGCAACATAGCTGGTAGAGGTCTCTGGTTGATTATTTGGACTAGGTTTATCGCACGTCGGGTATTATCCCTAGCCTGATGGCCTGGGATGAATCCCGCCATTTCAGGACCGTGGCAGTGGACTCATAGAGAAGGAGATTCAGGTCAGACCATACCTTGAGAAGCTTAGTCAGTGTAGCATCATCTGGGGAGAGCTTGTGCTGTCGCTCCAGTGTCTGTTGTTGGATAGCTAATGTTGTGCGTTTACAGATGAACAGCTTCTTACGGTGTGAGGGCATGCGGTACAATCTAATCTTCAATTCTGGATGTGAGTGACGAGTATAGTGTGTCTCTTGGAGAAAGACTATGTTAGCCCTATGTTGTTGAGTGTAAGATAGAGTGTTGTACATTTTTGTGGGCTGTTCAAACTTTTAACGTTCTAGGAGAAAATCCTAAGAGCGATCGAGAGGTGGAGAATGGGCCCCTAGCAAGGGTCAGACGTGCTGATCACAAAACAATGTTATTACTGTGGCAATGAAGACAAATAGAATCAGAAATTGTCTGTAGTAAGGAAGAATGGAAGAGAGGGAAAAAAGATAAAATGGGAACAAGGAAGTGGGCTGGGCCAGTGTGTGGGGCCACATGTGGTCTATGAGGCTTGCCAGGAAAAGTAAGGAGCAGTGCCTGTGGCAGGGAAAGGCTGGGCAAGGGCAGTATACCCATTGTGGGGACGTGGCCATGGTCACAGAGAAGGGTCTAGTAGTCCCAATTGCAGGAGGACGGACATCCACACCACCTCCATTCCAGGACAAAAAGGCTGAGAGAGAAGCTAGGAGAAGGGGGAGTTTTGTAAGGGGCGTTAGGCAGCTACTACCATGATCCAGAGATGCGGGAATATAAAAAGAGATGGAGCAGTAGTGGTATAGCAATCTGAAACAGTAAGAAAGCAACACAGTTTAAACACAGAAACTTAGTTAAGAACAAAGCAAAACAACATCCTAAGCCTAAGGCACATATCTCCTCCTAGTCTACATGAGGAGGACCGAAACCTCCTCTCTGTCATGTAGAGAGGTGGGAGTTGAAGCAAAGTGGCTTCTGATAAAGAGAGCACAATAAACACATGTCAGGTAGGTGCAACAGAGGCAGGTGATTTAGCGGTTCTAGTCACAGTCGTTCACTCTGTAGTTGGGAGCTTCTGGGGGGGTGGATCCTAAGGAGCTGGAGCCTGGTCTTTGTTTTGGAGGGTGAGTAGGAGAGGCCAGGCCAGGAGTCCAAAAGTCTTGAGGTACTGGACTGTGTCCTCCATGGTAGGAAGTTTGTTAGGATGCCAGAGGGGAAGATTTAATGGAAAGCCCCAGCGATACCGGATGCTGTTATCCGTGAGAATAGATGTCACTGGTTTCAATTCATGCCTCTTGAGGAGGGTGAGCGGGGCAATGTCCTAGAAAATTTGCAGGGAAGCATCAACGAATAAGATTGAGTTAGTCTTATGAGATTCCCACAGATTTGCCTTTCTAATAGTGTAATAGTGACAACGAAGGATGACATCCCGAGGTTGGGAGGAATCTTGAGGGCGAAGAGCTCTATGGATCCTGTTCATAAGAATATGGAACTTGGGAGTTTAATTTTTTTTAATCAATTAAAAATTTGTGCAAACTTTTTGAATTTAATTTGTCAAACTGATTCGAGAATCAACCTATGACAGTTCAAACATCTCTAGTAGTAACAAACTGTTAGTAGAGGATTATATTTGGTTGTGTTGTATCCTTGGCATATCTGGGTCCAAGTCTATGACCAGACCAATAAATAATTTCTTATCCTGCTGAATAGTTTGAATAGAACAGCATGAACAGGACAGTAGAGCAGCATGACAAAGTACTGACACCTCGGGACAGTCCCTCAAAATCATGGAGGACTTTCCTGCCAAAATCAGGACTGTTGTAAGTTAACCTATTTCAAACCATTTTTCCACTTTTCCTCCCCAGACCCAGATTGTTAATCTTTGTATTTTATACCCCACATTACCACTTGGTTACACCATTGTGTTTTCAAAATTCACATTAACTATCGCTATGTAATTGTACATGTATATGGCAGATACAAAAACTAGAGCACATCACCAGTATAATACATGTATGGTCACTCCAATTTTTCAATACCTGGATTGCCTGCACCTCCTATTATGAAGATAGCCCATCGCCCGCCACATAATTATATATCCTTTGTATTCTATGCTCTTTCCTTGTTGTCTGTCTGGTCTCTACTCCCTATCCTGCCATTACGAACATTTCCCCGATACTCCCTTCCCCTCCCCAGTCCCCATCCCTTAGATAGTACATCTGACTATGCATTTTTAATTTTTGTTGTGTAGTAAATGTAATGCTGTGTGTAATGAATTTTCAATGAAACATATACTCCCTCAGCTCATTACCCTCTTCCCAAATGTACCTCCCGCCTCTCCCCTTTAAAAAAAAAAAAGGAATTAAATAAATTAAAAAAAAGATTTTTTTTAAAAAAAAATAAGTGGAGCCTACAGGTTGTCACTGTTTTATATGTCAGAAAATCTGATCTCATTGTGTAAAGTAGATTGACAGTTGAAATTCTGCATGGCTTGCTGCAATACACCATCTTGCCAGCAGATGGAGACTTATCTTGTAATTTGTTTCTTACTGGAACTTGAATTACACCATATAAAATTCCAAACTCATTTGAACATTAGCCACAACCTACTGGACAGTGGACAATATTACATTTTAATGGTACTAGGGTCCTTTTAAAACTGGCATGGACACAGATCCAGGCCCCACAACTCCTAGACAGTGCCCAAATGGGATGTGATATATGGATAAAATGCACACATTATAAAGCACACTATGGAGTAAATTTACTAAAGTGTGGTTTAGCGAAACATGCCACATTTACTAAAGGCAAAATACTGTAAAATCACCATTTCATAAAGCGCCACATTATCACCATTTTTTTGTTCATGATAAGAATACAACCTGCTTTATGAAGCAGCAGTTTCACAAACTGCCAGAAAATTACAGTTTAGTAAATTTCCTCCTTTGTCATTCATGCTCAATATGTGATTACTAGTTATACCATTATGTCCAGAAATCTGAAGGTTTTACAGTGCTAGTCTATTACCTAGAAAATTGCAATCCAATTACACAAGTTTTGACTTCTGATCTGCCCCAACACTCAGCAAGGAAAAGAAGTGTCATCGAATTAAGCATTGTCAGCTTTCACTAAATGTCAGAAAGCTGAACATAGTATAACCACAGAAGTTACTACAGCTAAATGATCTAGCTCAAGTTTGTTAGTGATTATTGTTAGTTAGTAGTAGTACCAAAACAAGTGTTTACCATGTAACGTAACCTTACTGTCCCATATTCCAGTACTTTTGGGAAAGGATGATAAATTGCCGTACAAGGATGTGCTGTTAATTATGAAGTTATTAAGTTTTATTATGCATGCCCCTTCTACAGGAGCCCTTGATTGGGAGGGGAAATATCCAACACATGTAAAGGTTGATGGTATAGAATACATACAAAGGTCATTCCTTCTTTGTTGGTATAGAACCTTATACCAAGCAGAGTTGTGCTGGGGAAAAATCATTCTGCACTCAGTGATGAACTTGTAATTCCTAATTTATATTTATTATTATGTCTTGTTTTCAGAACTCTATTCACCACTGTGTCTCTCTGAGAAGCTTGTCCTGTACTAAACTGCTGTCCTGTACTAAACCTCCAACTGTGTTGGAGGTGAGTGCTAGGCTGCAGCAACCGGAATCATCCCTGTGAATAATTATGAATAATTATGAACTGCTGTAAAATATCATCAAATCATAAAACACGCGATAATTTTTCTATTTTACGAATAAAGACTATATGATTATACCTTTATCTTGCTGCAAATGTAAGATGGGCCTACTTTTTTCCACTCTAGGAACAGCACTATCCTTACCAGCGACCTCCTTGAAGTCTCTTTGCGAGATTTCATGTTCTGGCCTAAGCAGGAAGCTTGAGTGATTATCCAGTAGTGGAAGCGAGGGAAAGGAAAGGAGAATGTTTAAGGTATTTGACTGGACTGAGGCATTTATACTCTACTCTTTACACCAATACCTTGAGTATGTTCTGGCACAGGTATGGGGCTGCAGATATTTGCCACATGGAAGATTACCTCACTACAGATGAGGGAGCGACCAAGAGCAACAATCACCATAGTATCGATGTCTTCTATTGATTGTAGTCTGCGGCTAATATATGACTCTTACAAAGAGGTGAAACACAACAGCCCTCCCAAAGGGCTAAGCTGTGTTTCCAGTATTATATACCACCCACTCTTGTGCTAGTTAACAATGACAGCAACAAGCAGCACCCTGGTCCTAACAATGCTTAATGTGAACAGTATACTGTGCAAAAGTAACTCCTGGAAGGAAGTGAGGTCATTGGCTATGTATGCTGTGAAGTTACTGTTCTCTGTTCTGCATTCCAGTTATGTATGTCATGTTGAGTAAACACCGTTGAGAGTTGTCACCCCAGTTTTTCTACACCCATATCTACATGGTGTCAGAAGTTGGGTGACATCGCTCAAGTTCGCTCAAGGTCTCTGTCGCATAGATCCTCTCATCTTTGATGGCAACATTGCTGACAACTGGCTCCAGTTCAGAAAGGAATGGAAAGTATACTGCATTGCTAGGCTATCTGAGAGGTCAAAAAGATACAAGCATATACTGTACTAAAACTGGTGGGTGCAGAGGAAGTAGATAAAACACACATTTGTCTATAAGGAAAGGGAGGATAATGATGACACCAAGGTGCTTCTAAAAAAGGTTGAGGAGATATGTCTACCCGTAAAGAATGTAATAATGGACAGACATATATTTGATATCACAAACCAAAGCGACCAAAAGTGATGAAAATGTGCAATCATATGTGCCAACATTATGACAAGAGAGTCCCATATAGACAAAAGCACTTAAACGCATACATGTGTGAGAAGTTAATGCTTCCTCATCCCAGGCTGGCCAATTAGAGAGAATGAATGGGGGAGTGCCTAAAGAGTCTATACAGTTTCCTGTATGTCACATGTCCGGCCTCACTCTCTCCAAGAGATCCCTGTGGGAGACCTGCTGAGAAGGGTTGGGTACTAAATACCGATACTTAGACGCCAACAGCAATTTGTCCTACACGAGAAGAGCGATGGAGTGCTTGCAGATAGTGTTTTCCCCCGACAGCTTGGAAAACAGACACAGAAATGCGGCGCATCAACTGCCCATCCGGCCAAAATGATGTCACTATAGACAGTGACACACTATTTCCTGGTATTACTGTGGTCATTTAAGGAGGCGGCAGGTGTACTGGCGCTACAATGTTTTTTTTACAAAGCATTCTACATTGTAGGATTTGTATTTAATACATATTTGTTGTTTTAAGCTGGTTTGTTTCTTTGTGCTTGCTGCCAACCTCCAAAGTAGGCTCTGTGACTCCCCCCCGTCCGCTGCCAGTGGCCATATTGTGCAGATCAGCGGGGAAATGTCCGGGGGCGAGAGTGCTGGTGCCTCCCTCCGTTTCCCTAATCACACCCCTGCTGCCGGCGCTGACTTACCTGTTCCTGCTCGGGCGAGCAGTAGAAGAGCTGCGCTGTCTCACTGCCCGGCAGTTCAGAGTGAACCGCTGCGGGCAGTGAGCATTCACAGATCGCACACCAGAGAGGGTGCTTCTGTGAGGGGCAATATAAGGGGCTCCCGAAACATGAGGAGAAGTGTGTCTTCTTCAACGTCCTCCAATCAGCCAAGTCCCATGAATATATGTGTCACCCCCAAGAGTCAGGCATAGCAATCAATTTTATCATTATCCAGCAGGGGGAACAAATTGGCCTGCAGCATAGTAGCCACTGGTCAGTAGTGGCATTAACCTCACCTATGCCAGCCAGAAATTTACAGCATGAAACCTTATGCACGACCCCTCACCAACTTTATAACACCCAGTCCTTTTTTACCAAATAACCCAAGAGGCTAGGACTGGGGAGGTCAATTGCACAAATAGCCTTCTGTTGTACAACCCCTATATAACAGAGAGATTTCCACAAGGAGTGCAGAGCCTAATATTAATAGAGGGCAACTCTGCCCATCACCCCACCTCCGTCTAGACCTGTACCGTTAATGAGTATTCCCATAAGTAGTCACGCATCCCAATACGTAAGCAGTCAATACGACCCAGCTTTTGAGAGCTGGGACAGGGATAGAAACATACAAGGTCATGAAATGTCCCCACTGTTATTTTCTCAATCACCCATTAGGCGCCAGGGGGACAGACCCATGATCCGCTCATCATTAACCCCTCTTCTCAGTCTCCACCTAAAAGGGTGATCAGGTATGAAACCATTACCAGCAGCTCCTCTGATAGGGTGTTTGATTACTGCCATTTCAGCAACAGCAACAGCGGTACTTTGGAGTTGGATTTTCCATCAGAGATATTTAGGAGGGACCTCATGCTATCTGGTCACGATTTATCCCCTCTCCGGCCCCGTGATAGTCAAACCATGGTGGTAAGATCTCCTCCATGGGACCCCACTAGTTTCCAACCAGATTACCCATCTAATTACCTTTACAGTGAGAACAGGTGAATTCCTCTTAGGTTAGGTCCAGGTCTGAATGTGGGTTTGGGTTTACACAGGGGTAATACGGCCACCTCTACATCCCGCTGTCATTCTGAGCCCCCAGGGCTGGTACATAGATACATTGATTCTAAATGTCCTAACACCTCTCAGTCTCAGGTCCCCCGAGCAGTCCACCACGAGAGCGGGAGCTATGTTAGGTTTGATACTAACATCTTATCTATTTCAGAGTCTCAGAGCCTGTTGATCGACCAAGAAGCCAGAGGTGCCTCAAGGACTATGGAAGTCTGCACTCCAGTGAGTGCAACACGGAGATACAGATCGCAGCCCCAACGGCAACAGGAATCACGAACGAGGCAAGCGTTGGCTCCATCTCTGGTGAGAACCCCTCAGACATCTGGTCTGGTCTAAAAGAATTGACCAAAAAAAGTTACACCTCTGCCATAACTCCACCTGATCCTATTATCAACATCCAAAGGATGGTGGAGGATTATTTTAATGACAGCATAAAAATAGACACATCAGACAGTCCCTTTACAAACTGGGAGGAAAGAAAGAGAATTTGGAGACCCATGTACCAACTCGCTTTGCACTGCCTAAGCTGCCCACCCTCCAGTGTGTACTCGGAAAGAGTTTTTAGCACAGCCGGGACCCTTCTCAGCGATCAACATAGGAGGCTACTTCCTCAAAATGTGGAAAAGATGATGTTCATAAAAATGAACTTCAATTTCCATGAGGAAGTCCTTTCCCGCCAATTACATCAAAATACTGAAACTTCTGTAATGGTGGATTCAATCGGTGATTAATTATGTGTGAGGATGATGTACACACTGATGAGGGTGAGGATGAGGCTGATGATGATGACTACAACATCTTGCCACAGTACAGTTCATTAACAGCACTGTTACCTTAGGTGGCTTAAGCCCATTGTTAGCTTGTTTTGTGGGGGCCCAAACAAACTGAGCAAATAAGCCTCAAAAGTGGCACTCCTTGTCGCTGAAGTGCTTGGTTTGTTAAAGTGTGCATGTCCTTTTTAAGATCCAACATAAGGGTGGGTGGAGGGCCCAGGGACAATTCCATCTTGCACCACTTTTCCTTTCAGCTACCGCTGTGTGCCAATGATACCTACATGTGCTATATACTATTGTGTGCTTTGCAAAAATCTTAGACACCCATTGATGATGAAGATGACTCAGCACAACATTTTGACGTCTGGGGGTAAATGTATCAAGGTCTGATTTTTTCAGCGTGTTAAAATCGTGGCAAGATAAGAAGACTTCAATCAACAAGGAGGCCTTCCTGGCCAGAAGAAATGAAGAATTTTCCAAGAATGGACTACTGGAATTATAAATTAATTTGGGACATTTACAAGCAGGACTTTTGGATACAAAATTATTTTGAACATGGTCAAGCAGGACTTTAGATAAAAATTTAATTTGGGCTTGGTTTACACTTATTTTAGGATTAAAAGCTGCTGACGACAGATGAAAACATCACTGGTGAGTATTTTGGGGATTTATTATTTTTAATAAAATTTTGTGGTATAAATGAGGATGTTTAGTGTCTTTATTGGGGTTTTATTATTTTTTATTACATGTATGTGGTTTGAATGAGGGAGCTGTGGTTTATTTAACATTCTGTATTGTGGAACTACAGGTCCCAGCCAGCCATGGGTGTCAGGGCATGTTGGCACTTGTGGTTCTCCAAATGCCAAGATGCCCTGGCTGCCATGGGTATGCTTGTGCTTGTAGTCATACAAGCATCAGTCTGCCCAAACTGTTTATGGCACCCTGGCTGACTGGAACTTGTAGTTCCACAAAACAAAATGGCGTCCATTTGTTTTTTTATATTTATATCGCCGTTATTACACTACTACCCACAGCCCACGGGCGTTGGAAGAGCCCTAGTGCTTTCAGCACTGGGCTGGTTGTCCCTAGAGGGGGGCCCTGCTATTTTTTTTTGGGCAGACCCCACTCCCTAGGGACTCCAGCCCAGCGCTGAACAGCCTGGGGTTGATTGTCATTATGAAAGGGGGACCCCTGTGGCGTGTCTCCCTGCTATAGTGCCACCCACCTTGGCTGGTTGGCCTAGTGCTGGTTAAGTGAAAATCGGTAGAACCCCACACAAAATTTTTCCCTGATTTTCACGTAACCAGCAGTAGACTGCAGCACTAGGGTTAATAGTGCTCGTGCGGGGGGACCCCACGCTTTTTAAAAAAACCTTTTATCTATTTTTAAGACTTTTGACAGCTGCCGGGACCTCCGGCTGTATAGATAGGCAGTGTAACAGTGATGTGTTTACTAATCACGCTGCTAGAATGCAGTGAATATCTGGCGATATTTAAAGCAAACTCAGGAGATTGTGCTTAATCGCAGCTTCATACATTTGAGACTTGTATAGCTAGAGTGGCAAACAGTTGGGAAATTAAGTTCTATTGATTTTGGAAATAGCGCTTTTGAGAGAAACACATCTCTGGCGATTTTACATGAAATCTCAGGTTCATACATCTGTGAATTTCAACTCCTCCTAGAAAATCGCTAGATTTGCAAAATCTCACCTTGATACATTTACCCCCTGGTCATGTCTACTGTAAAAGAATTGACCAAAATTAGTGAAACCTCGGCTATAACTCCACCTGCTCCTGCTATCAACTATCAACATCCAAAAAATGGTGGAGGATTATTTTTAGTTTTTTTGAAAGGTATAAAGAGAACAGTTTTATTAACAAAGAACAATGTTGCTTGCAAAAGTAATGCAAGCATGGATGTCTAAATAGACGTGTATATGTATTACCTTCCACTTTGCAGCTGTTTCATCAGTATTGCACAAAGTGTTTGTAATCTGCACTTTACGTCAGAGGTACTCAACTATATTATAATTTTTTGGGACTTAGGGCTGATTCGAAGCTCAGTGATGGATGAACTTGCTTTTTGATGTGAATTGCAATGGGTCTTTTTAGTGCAGTGTCTGGCACCCTGGATTGGTCTGAATCTGATAAAAGCACGCATCCCGGGGGGCGGGGGGGGGGGTCAGCACTCGTCGTCATGTATTAGCTGTAGAATTACCAGTTATCCAAGGAACGGGTAGAGCGATGAAATGGACCATAACTGATTTCATGATCCAAGGACAATTCCATCTTGCACCACTTTTCTTTTCTGCCACTGCTGTGTGACAATGTTTCCTAGATGTGCTATGAACTGCCGTGTGTTTGTGTCATTGCTCTGTCGCTTAGCATCCAGTCAGGTCGCTGCAGTCTTTGTTTGAAAGTGTATGTGTGACAGGATGGACCGCCTATGCCACCCTGTCTGTTGTTGCTGGGAACCAGCTGGGCTAACTTTGCCACCGTTCCCTTTTGCTATCCCAAATGCGCACTCTTGCTTCAGTAGGAGGGGCTTACAAAGGCTGCCACCACTGGACTCCTTACCGGCACCCAGAATCGGGTCTCTTCTGGGTAACTGATGCTGCTAGCATATCTCGTTGCTGGTGTACCTGGGCTAATACTCCTGATGGGTCCCCCTGGCCTATCACACTGACCAGGGCTGCATGGGTATATGCTATGAAATTCTTAAAAACCTTGTTGTGATATCCTGGACCTTATTTCAGAGGCAGGAGACCCACAAGCAAGTCAAAAGGTCTGACTGGCATGAATACTTCAGACAGTCGCCGAATACACATTCCCAAAGAACAACAAAAACCCAAAACAAGCCACTTCCCCACATCACAATACACCAAAGGCTTTGTAAACAAAGGCTCATTGTATCAGGTATATACATTAGACATAATGCATTTCCTCTAGAGAGGCTAAACAGAAAAAACACATATTCTACCCTTGTCTAAGAAATAACTATTTCCTATCTCAAAATATACACAATATTAAAAATAAATGCATTAGCAATTTATGTAAATAAGCGCCCGAGCTATTTCCTTTAAATAAATTCATACCATAAGTTATTTATATATGATCCTGTCACAGTATGAAAAAAATATTGTGACATGTGAGCTGGTCAAAATTGACTGCAAATGACTTGAAATTAGTGTTATTGAGGTTAATAATAATGTACGGGAAAAAAAAAGCAAAATTATGCGATTTTAGAAAAAAAAAATAGGGATCAAAAACCAATACCAAAACACGCAAGGGCGGTTTTGCCAAAACCAAAATGCAAAACCGAAACACAAAGGTAATCTAGATCCAAAACCAAAACCAGAACATGGGGGTCAGCGAACATCTCTAACTTATATATATAATTCTCCTGACTCCAAATTCATTTTACTTGCAATTGTTTTTCTTTTTTATGTTTTCTTTTTTTGTATGTTTGTACCTTTAAAATACCAATAAAAATACTTAATTAAAAAAACAAAAAAACAACCAAAACAGCCGCTGAACCCGCCACAACAAAATACTTATTAAAAAAAAATAGAATACAGCTGCTTGATCCACGAGCCACTGGCACACAAAGGGTTAAAAAACATGGCATCCCCCCACTCCTAAGAATATTAACCCTTGTGCTGCCAGCCTAGAGCGAGCTATAGGAACAAAATCGGGGGTGAGGGGTGGGGTGCATGGGGTCCCCCCCCAATTTTACTCCAACCAGCTCTAGGCAAGGCAGCCAGGGCTGCTGGCACTAGAGCAGGTGAACCTGCAAAGTCTTCTTTCTTCTCCAGCATTTTCTTATCTTGATCTCTGAGTCTTCCCATCTTGATCACAGCCTCTTTCTAACTTTATCGCTGTGTCTTCTTCTGGAATTCTTCTCCTCTTGACCTCTGCTGACAAACTGTCTTGCACCTCTCGTGGTGTGAAAATTCAACTGGCGCTAATTGGCCAACAATGAATCAATCAGGGGGACAGCATAGGTGGCATAAAGAAGCCGGAGCAGGAACGGGGAGCAGGTAACTAGTTAATCACAGCCGAGTCAGCTCTACTTCTGGGGTCCTCCACACAATCCCTTAATCTTTTAATAGCAGTTATTTTATATTAAGCTACTTGCATTGTAAGTTTTTGTTCAATTAACATTACCATCACATCTAAGGCCTTTTTTCACTTAGTTGCAGTAGCTCCATGTCACGTCTATTCTGCTTTGTTGTAGAAAAAATAAACAGTGGTTGAAAAGGTTTCCATATATTTAAAAAACTTAAGCTGTATTAAAATGCAACAATTTTTTTACTTGTACTACTTACACATCATGCACAATTAGAACAAGAGTTTGTCAATTGAATGGAGAGTGTTTAGCATAATGACTTAAATATGTGTTTCAATTTTGGTATGTTACAAAAATTAAGTTCTTGGTTGACTCAAATTTATCTTTTTACAAATAAAAAAATGATGGCCCACTGCTGTGTCTTATCACAATTTAAATGAAAAAGTGCATGCTAAGCTCATACCAATGACAGAGGACGATATACCGTACAAGATCTAATGAGCATATATTGTAACCTTGCGAGCAGGGCAATCTTACCTCTTTCTGTCTGTGCTACCCAGTATTGTTTTATTTCTGCATTTGTTCCTAACTGTAAAGTGCTACGGAATTTGCTGGTGCTAAATGAGCAGGGCCCCTTCTTCCTCCTGTTTTTTTGTCAGTTTCCATCATGTCCAGCTGTGAGTCCTTATCTTCCTTCCAGCAAGTTCTTTATCACACATGTTATATACCTTGCCTACTACGTTTTATGAAAAGTATTATGCAACTTGAATACACATACATTTTCTATTTATCCTCCACAACTCCTCGCTACTTCCTCACTGTTCGGCGCTGCAGAGTTTTGTGGCACCTTATAAATAACCATTAATAATAATAATCTTATGCTTCTCTTTATATGACACTTACACAGACATGTACCATAAGGGAACTTCTTTCAGATCCATTTCATATGAAAAATAAACTCTACAACTTTGCTAAATCATGTTATATTAGAGAATAAAGTGAGGTTCATTATACACATTTTGTTATAGCCCATTTGCCCTGTAACTGTGACCTCTGATTTAACATATTAAACATTTCTGTCCCCTGATATATATATATATATATATATATATATATATATATATATATATATATATATATATATATAGATATATATAGATATATATAGATATGTATATGTAAATACAAGGAACAGGGCGCCACAATAGTCTATTACCATAACAAAATATATAAATGCACACTACAGAAATAGAAAAATGAGGTGTGATGGAAGAGGTTCACACTGAAGTCATACACTGTGACTCTCAAATAGAGACAGATATTAAGGAGTGAGTGGATACAACACTCGTGTAAACACACTGCATGCAGTCCCAAGTGAAATCTCCTCTAGTAGTGCATATGCGTACCAAGTGGAAGATCTTTTATGCTTATCTGTATGTCTGGCACCGGCTCCAGCTCGACTTGGTAACTCCCGTACTGGCACTCCTTGTTATCAGAGGGACTCTAGAGAAATAGCTAGGTCCTCATAGCCATAAGCACAAAAAAGGACTAAAATAGTGTAATACTGTATAATCCTGAATTTAATAATCTAAAAGTAAGTATCACACTTACATAAAAACAACACAAAAATGCTTATAAAGGTTTCTTTATGGTACTCATCTATGGTGTGCTTACTTCAAGGGACAGATAGCAAAAGTTCTCAAACCAGTATGCAGTCACCACAGCAGCTCAAATGAGTAGGTACCAATAGATCCAGGTGTAGTCACTGATCCTCAACGTTTTTCGTCCACAGAACAATAGGACTTCATCAGGAGGAAGATAATCGATGTATATATTAGAGATGGGCGGGTTCGGTTCCCCGAGATCCGAACCCACTCGAACTTCGCCTTTCCGAGTACCGAGCCTGCTCGGCTCGGTACTCTCTCATCCGTTCGGTATCGAAATCGAGGCAAAACGTCATCGGTGCTCGCGAGATTTGAAAAGCATAAATCTCCGCCTCCACAGCAATCCATCGCCATTTGACAGAGGGAGAGAGCAGGGTTAGGTCGCAGGCTGTATTAGAGCAGGGACAGAGCAATAAGTGTACACCTTATTTGTATTATTCTTTCATTTATAATCTATTCAATTCTATTATTAATTCAAATTTTATTAGCAATTGCTAGAGCAGGAAGAGAGGAGGATAGAGGAGGCTTATTTTTCAATATTTTGCACTACAAGTGCTTTGGGGTGTCCAATATCCCCCAGTGTTTTACACTAATTTTTCTGGCTGTCAAAAAAAGTCATATTTGTCCGCAGTATCTATGTAATACAATATTTTGTACTACACGTGCTTTGGGGTGTCCCATATTCCCCAGTGTGAAACACTAATTTTTCAGGCTGTCACAAAAAGTCATATTTGTCAGCAGTATCTATCTAATACAATATTTTGCACTTCAAGTGCTTTGGGCTCATTAAAATGGATTAAAAGCAGTCCACATATGATGAGCAGGATCAGCAAGCAGTCCTGATGGTAGTGTTCCCAGTACGTCATCTGGTAAAGCCGATGTAAAAGTATATAGCCTTTTTAAATCAGGAAAAAAAAACACACACCAAAATTTTTTTTACCATATTGAAGTGAAAAAGAAGTGTAACTTTGGAAAAGTTAACTGCCGATAAATTTTTTTTTGCCAACATGCCATTCTACACACGCAGTGGCAAAGAAAGAATGAGGCCTTCGCCTTTGTCTATTAGTGGCAGATCAAAAAATGTTACTGAGCCTTCTTCTTGTACAGTCACTCGTGACCAAACAAGACCAAGTAATTTGGAGTCTAAAAGTGGTGCACAACTACTGTTACGAGTCAAAGCCAAGCTGCAAGAAAACAGTAAGGCTTTAGAGGATAATGTATGCTCAGAATCAGAAATGACACCAATCCCTGTGGAGAGTCCATCCAACAGTGGTATGTCTAATCGTGAGTGTTCTGTTAGTGTACCCATAAAGAAGGGCCCTTTCAGCAATTCTGCTGATGTGTGCTTGAACAGCCCGAGTGTAGCCGGTGATACACAAATTGAGGATGCCACTTTGGAATTAGAAGAGGATGAGGGGGAGATTTGTGTAGACGATGAGGGCGCTAATGAGGATGTTGATGAGGTTGTTTGTGTAGGTACTGCACCAGTGGCAGCAGTTCTGGCACGTGACAAGAAAAAGGCCATTGTCATGCCTGGGCATAAAACAAAAAAATCCACTTCTTATGTGTGGAATTATTTCTACCCAAATCCAGACAACAGTTGTATAGCCATTTGTAGTGTATGTCAAGCCACAGTCAGTCGAGGGAGGGACCTTAACCATCTTGGAACCTCGTCTATGTTACGACATTTCACGAGAGTTCATGACAAAGTGTTGGGAAAAGCTGAAAGTTCTTCCAAAAAAATTACAAGCACTCCATCATCAGCTAGGACCCTTCGGTCACCGACATCCTGACGGCTACAGAATACACCCACAACACCATCCTCATCAATATCCTCAGTAGCGCTCGGAGTTAGCCCTGCATCCCACTTAGTAAGGCTGGATGACTCCTGCACTATAATTGATTCTTCTGAAGAAAGTGTTAGTCCCACTGCTGTTGCTGCTGCTGGGGGTGAATCGTCAGCCCAGAGGAAGGCCAAGAAAAAGAGCAGTCCTACAGTTCAACAATTAACTGTGAAACAATCATTTGCTAGGGAAAGCAAATATGACAGCAGTCACCAAGTCGCCAAGCGAATCACAGATGCCATGGCTGCCATGTTAGTGTTAGATCTGCGTCCAATTTCCACAATAAACGCAGCTGGTTTTTCACAGTTAATTGAGGTTTTGTGTCTGCGTTACAGAATTCCATCGCGACACCATTTTTCTCGTAAAGCTATTTCGCAACTATACCAAAATGTGTATACAAATGTAGAGATTGTGCTGAAAAATGCCATTCTGCCCACTGTCCACTTAACCACAGATATGTGGAGAAGTGGAAGTGGGCAAATCAAAGACTATATGACTGTGACAGCCCACTGGGTTGGTCTTTCGCCTTTACCAGCAGGAACAGCAGCAGCATGTACACCACTACGTAACATTTGTCACAGGCAGGCCACTCTTTGTATCACCGGCTTCACTAACAGGCATACAGCTGACAATTTGTTACACAAACTAAGAGATGTGATTGATACATGGCTTATACCACTTGGACTCTCCCCAGGATATGTCATTTCTGATAACGCCAAAAATATAGTGCGAGCATTACAGCTGGGTGAATTCCAACATATTCCCTGTTTTGTTCCATCAACTTGGTGGTGCAGAGCTTCCTAAGAAATAACCGTGAGGTGCAGGAGATGCTTTTTTTTTGTGCCCGTAAAATTTCAGGCCATTTCAGGCATTCTGCCACAGCATGTAGGAGCTCCAAGAACAGTTTAACTTGCGCTGCCACCAACTTAAGCAAGAGGTGGTAACTAGAGATGAGCGCACTCGGATTTATGAAATCCGAGCCCACCCGAACGTTGCCGATCCGAGTCGGATCCGAGACAGATCCCGGTATTGGCGCCAAATTCAAATCTGAAACTGAGGCTCTGACTCATAATCCCGTTGTCGGATCTCGCGATACTCGGATCCTATAAATTCCCTGCTAATCGCCGCCATCTTCACTCCGGCATTGATCAGGGTAGAGGGAGGGTGTGTTAGGTGGTCCTCTGTCCTGCTATATCTCATGCTGTTCAGTTCAGTGCTGTGCTGTGCTGTGCTCAGTCCAGTGGTGCTGTGTCCTGTGCTCTGTCCTTCTGAGGTCAGTGGTCCTGCTGGGTCCTGTGCTGTGTCCTGTTCAGTCCAGTGGTGCTGTGTCCTGTGCTCTGTGCTTTTAAGGGCATAGTTATTTCCCCAATATTCCCCTGTGTTTAAAAAAATAAAAAAAAGTTATTTAAAAAAATACCAAAAACTAATTTAATTTTTTTTTAATTACCACAAACTTTGCACAACCAATCCTGCAGTATAAGCCCATTGGTACTGCAATATTACCAAGTTCACACATTCAGCAGTAAAAGTCCAGTGGTACTGCAATATTACAAAGTTCACACATTCTGCAGTATCAGTCCAGTGGTGCTGTGTCCTGTGCTCTGTCCTGCTGAGTTCCGTAGTGCTGCTGGGTCCTGTGCTGTGTCCTGTTCAGTCCAGTGGTGCTGTGTCCTGTGCTCTGTGCTTCTAAGGGCATAGTTATTTCCCCATTATTCCCAAGTTTTTAAAAAATAAAAAAAAAGTTAAAAAAAAAATAAAAATAAAAAATTTAAAAATAAAATATAATTATAACCAAATTTACAAAACCAATCCAGCAGTATAAGCCCATTTGTACTGCAATATTACCAAGTTCACACATTCTGCAGTATCTTGTGCTACATGTAATGGAGACCAAAAATTTGGAGGATAAAGTAGGGAAAGATCAAGACCCACTTCCTCCTAATGCTGAAGCTGCTGCCACTAGTCATGACATAGATGATGAAATGCCATCAACGTCGTCTTCCAAGCCCGATGCCCAATCTCGTAGTACCGGGCATGTAAAATCCAAAAAGCCCAAGTTAAGAAAAAGTAGCAAAAAGAGAAACTTAAAATCATCTGAGGAGAAACGTAAAGTTGCCAATATGCCATTTACGACACGGAGTGGCAAGGAACGGCTTAGGCCCTGGCCCGTGTTCATGACTAGTGGTTCAGCTTCACCCACGGATCTTATCCCTCCTCCTCCTCCCCCCCCTTCCAAAAAATTGAAGAGAGTTATGCTGTCAGCAACAAAACAGCAAACAACTCTGCCTTCTAAAGAGAAATTATCACAAATCCTCAAGGCGAGTCCAAGGGTGTTGGTGGTTGCGAAGCCTGACCTTCCCATCACTGTACGGGAAGAGGTGGCTCCTTCCACCATTTGCAGCATGCCCTCTGCATATGCTGGAAGGATCACCCGCAGTCCTATTACAGATTTGGCTAATGAAGGTGTCAATGTTGTACACCGGGATGAGGATATTGATGTAGCTGGCGCTGAGGAGGATGTTGATGATTATGATGCAGACAGATACCAAATTGCCTTTCTCAATTTCTATTTATATTCTAGAGTATATAACGGCTGAATAGTTTTCTATTTTACTCCTAGTGGAGAGGGGATCTGATGCAGACAATTCATTGTTAATTATTTATTAGTAATAATAGTTTATTACTAATTATAGAAATCCAAATAATCACTATTTGTGCAGTACCAAAAAAGAGGAACTGCCATTTCTATTACTAACTTTTTTCTTTCTATATTAAAAAAAAAAATAACTGCCATTTATATTACTAGGTTAATTCTTTGTGCAGTCACAAAAAAGAGGAAGTGCGCCCTTAACAGTTAACAGCTATGTTGGTTTTAGACGTCCATCCGGTGTCCGCCATCTGTTTTGTTTAATTGAGCCCAGTTGAATTTTTTTTAAATTATATTGTGGCCCCGGTACCAAATTGGGTACCGGGGCCACTCCACTACGCAGTCAAGATACTTGTTTGGTGGAATTCAGATCAATTGTTTTTTGTTAATATTGTGGGGGCCAACTATGTTTAGATTAGTACGCCAAAGTTCCCTGAGTGCAAATGTGGTTGAAGACCGTAACAGTTAACATGTATGTTGGTTTTTTGGAAGTCCATCCGGTGTCCGCCATCTGTTTTGTGGAAATGAGACCAGTTGAAGGTTTTTTTAATTATATTGTGGGGATCACTCCACTACGCAGTCCAGGTACATTTATTGGTGCGAATCATACAAGTTGATGGTTTTCTTATTATATATATTGTGGTGACCCACTCCTCTACGCAGTCCAGATACATTTATTGGTGCGAATCATACAAGTTCAGGGTTTTTAATATATATTATTGTGGTGACCCACTCCTCTACGCAGTCCAGGTACATTTATTGGTGCGAATCATACAAGTTGATGGTTTTCTTATTATATATATTGTGGTGACCCACTCCTCTACGCAGTCCAGATACATTTATTGCTGCGAATCATACAAGTTCAGGGTTTTTAATATATATTGTGGTGACCCACTCCTCTACGCAGTCCAGGTACATTTATTGGTGCGAATCATACAAGTTCAGGGTTTTTAATATATATTGTGGTGAACTACTCCTCTACGCAGTCCAGATACATTTATTGGTGCGAATCATACAAGTTGATGGTTTTCTTATTATATATATTGTGGTGACCCACTCCTCTACGCAGTCCAGATACATTTATTGCTGCGAATCATACAAGTTCAGGGTTTTTAATATATATTATTGTGGTGACCCACTCCTCTACGCAGTCCAGGTACTTTATTCGGTGCGATTTATACCAGTTGATGGTTTTCTTATTATATTGTGGGGACCACTCCACTACGCAGTCCAGAAAGATACCTTGTTGCAACGTTTTGGACTAATAACTATATTTTGAGGTGTTCAGAATACACTGTAAATTAGTGGAAATGCTTGTTATTGAATGTTATTGAGGTTAATAATAGCGTAGGAGTGAAAATAAGCCCAAAAACTTGATTTTTAAACTTTTTATGTTTTTTTCAAAAAAAATCCGAATCCAAAACCTTAAATCCGAACCGAGACCTTTCGTCAAGTGTTTTGCGAGACAAATCCGAACCCCAAAAATAATGAAAATCCAGATCCAAAACACAAAACACGAGACCTCAAAAGTTGCCGGTGCACATCCCTAGTGGTAACTAGGTGGAATTCCACCCTGTGCATGCTTCAGAGGATGGAGGAACAGCGCAAATCCATCCAAGCGTATTGCACAAGCCATGACATTGGGAAAGGAGGGGGGATGTATTTCACTCTTGGGGAATGCTTTCAGTGCTGTGCAAGGTGCTGAAACCATTTGAAGTTGTGACGTGTGAAGTGAGTGCAGACTCTGCTAGCTTGAGCCAAGTCATTCCTTTAATTAGACTATTGGAAAAGCAACTTGAGAAACTGAAGGAGGAGATCATCATCATCATCACCATTTATTTATATAGCGCCACTAATTCCGCAGCGCTGTACAGAGAACTCACTCACATCAGTCCCTGCCCCATTGGGGCTTACAGTCTAAATTCCCTAACACACACAGACAGAGACAGACAGATTAGGGTCAATTTTGTTAGCAGCCAATTAACCTACCTGTATGTTTTGGGAGTGTGGGAGGAAACCGGAACACCTGGAGGTAACCCACGCAAACACAGGGAGAACATACAAACTCCATACAGATAAGGCTATGGTCGGGAATTGAACTCATAACCCCAGTGCTGTAAGGCAGAGATGCTAACCACTACGCCACCATGCTGCCCCTGAAATCAAGATGAGATGAAATCAAGCAATTCCGCAAAGTATGTTGGCCTTGTAGATCAAGTACTTAATTCGCTTCACAATGATCCTCGAGTTATTAAGATCTTGAACTCGGAGCAGTATGTTTTGGTCACTGTGCTTGATCCAAGGTTTAAGACCTACATTGAGCGAGATGTGAACTTTTGCAAGGAGCTATTGCTCAGCAAGTTGTACGCTGAACTGGGCCTTGGCTTGACAACGTGTCCTCCTTCAGTTTCTCAAGCAGTTTCTCAAGCAGCTGCTGCTCGTAAAAATTTTAATTTTCCAAAAAGAAGCAGGGAGGATGCAGGGGGCAGACCAGAATATATTACAAATACATGTGTATCAACAATAGATATGATAGGCAATTGTTTCAGTAAATTCTGGTTAAATAGATAAAATATCAAAGGAGACTTAACAATCAAGAGACTAGATCATTGGCATAATCTCATTATAAATGTCATAGTAGAAATATATATATATATTATTAAAACAGTATCACTTGAGACTTATATCAATATGGCACCACTCCAATGTATTCACAATAGGTTGGAGAGGAGGCAGGGTTACCTTACACGTGTGATTCCCTCACCTCCCAAGATTGCATCTAATAATGATGTAGATATGTATCGCCTTTTTAATAAGCTTGAAACTTTATGTTTAACGGAAACCAGACACTGGTGGGATCAAATTTCTCTTCAGAAGTATGTAGACAACAACATCATCCCAAGAGGTCTTCGTATATTCAAAACTGCCTCTTTTCAGGATGACTATTGTTTTACTAATGAATGGAATACTATTTTAGATAGTTGTTCGATGAGCCTGATGAAATTGTTAATTAAGTATAGAAATTGCAAAATAGACAATACGCAGAAGGAAATTGAAAAGGTTCAAGAATCCTTGAAACCTTTTGAGACTCATGAAAGTTTCAAAGAGAGAGACCTTAAGATTAATAGACGTATGGTCGAATCTGAACGATCTCTGATATCACGTAAGGAAGCTAAATTTAGGAGAGACTGTGAGGATTACGATATGGAGAGAACCAGGTCTTATAATAGGCCCTCTGACAGACACCCTAGAAGTAGAAGCAGACACCCTAGAAGTAGAAGCAGATCAAAAGCTGAATATCCCAATTTTGACACTAAACCACATAAATTCACTTCTGGGGGTATACATGGACCACGGGATATAAGTCCTAATAGAACGGTCTGGTCCGGACAATCACGGAGGAAGGGTTCTTTTAGGGAACAGCATAATTTTGGTCCTAATACACGTCTACATACCTCTGCTTCAGAGTTTCTACAAAGAAACAGTAAAATCAATACCTCTCTGTCTGAGAACCGTGCAAGCACTGCATTAGGTACTACCAACAGCACTCTTCACAGAAGTCAATCTATAGAGGACCTTGGCGGTTCGGCTACCTCTATGGCCCCACAAGCCATAGCTGCTCCCACAGTACTTCCTCCTCCTCCCTCCTCCTCTGTGTCTTTTTTAGGGAAGGGTCATCTTCCCAATCCATATGCATTAAGAGCAGAAGAGTTAAATTCACCCACCCTCAAAAGAACAAGAGAGGAAGAATACGAGGTTCTAGAGGAGGTGCCACCAAAGCACACAAAAAATGTACGCCGCTATTAAGCGGTAAAGGTATATTTAACCTCTCTTCTAAAAAATTAACACAAGCTGATCTATCGTTGTTACAAAAAGGTCTTAAGTTTGCACCCACAGTCAAACCAAATCTGTTCAATTTATTTGTGGATCTGAATAGATTCACCAGGGCCCTGAGTAGGAAACGCTATTTTGCTATCAAAGCTATTAAGAAGGCGAAAGCCGATCTACTCCCTATAGTTTTAGATGACGGTGACAATGTAGCTTTGTCTGAGTTGGAATCACTACGACGGGACAATTGGAACTCTGATTCCACTTCTGAGATTGAATTATTTAATATTAACACTTCTACATCTGTGCATAAGTTTAAAAATCCTTCTGATTTTTACCCCCTGCAGCATAGGGGTCCTTTTATTGAGAGTTTTTTCAAAAGCACCATGGAAGACTTTCAACATATCTGCGAATCAGCTTCACACAAATCATTTAGGGATAACTTGACCCCTCAAGAACGACTAGCCATTAAGAACCTGATAGAAGACAACACCATAATTGTTAAACCGGCAGATAAGGGTGGTGGCACGGTGATACAAGATGTTATTGATTATCATACGGAAGCAATGAGGCAGTTGAACAATGATCATTTTTATGTTCAATTGTCCTATGATCCTACCGTGTTGTTCCAGGAGAAACTTCATAATTTATTGGACCAAGCACTTACTTCAAGTATTATTTCAAAGGAAACATATTGGTTTTTATTTTCAAAATATCCCATCATACCAACATACTACCACTTACCTAAAATTCATAAGTCGCTTGTGTCCCCACCGGGGAGACCCATCATCTCCGGTGTAGGTGCACTGACTAGCAATTTGTCATTTTTTGTAGATACTCACCTTCAACCATTAGTAATAGCACTCAAATCCCATATCAAGGATACCACCTCCTTTCTGCGACTGATTCGCAATATCAATTGGAAACCTTCTTTTTATTTTATTACCTGCGACGTTGAAGCCCTCTATTCTAATATACCCCATGATCTGGGCCTTGAGGCTATAAAACATTTTTTGAATAAACAAGAGAATTCAGACTGTAGGTTATCAGAATTTCTATTACGTTCTATTGAATTCATTCTGCATCACAATTATTTTTTATTTGATTCTAAGTTTTATTTGCAGACAAGAGGGACGGCCATGGGGACCAGGTTCGCCCCGAGCTATGCGAATCTCTATATGGGGCTTTTGGAGGAACGACATATATGGGATTCGGCTTTCGGGGCGCACCTGGTCCTCTATGGCCGGTATATAGATGACCTCTTTTTTATCTGGGATGGGGACCTCCCCACCATGCAATTATTTTTTGATCACCTCAATTCCAATACCTTTGGGCTTCGGTTCACTACATGTTTTCATCCCACCACGATTAATTTTTTAGATATTACAGTCAAGATTGTTGATAACCAAATAACGACCACTAATTATTCCAAAGATGTAGATACTCTGAGTTTTCTTCATTATAAGAGTAACCATTACAAACCCTGGAGAGACAACATTCCCAGGGGACAGTTTTTGCGTCTGAAAAGAAACTGCTCACAGCCTGAGGAGTTTATAATCCATTCTAAAAAACTTTATACAGCATTCCAGGAACAGGGCTATCCTGAAGTTATCCTGAATAATGCACTTTTGGATGTTGACAAAATCGATAGATCGGAATTACTGGTTCAATCAAACAAGAAAAAAGATAAGCAACATGACTCCAGAACCTTTACATTCGTTACACAATATAACTGTGCAGCACGTGACATCAAAAGAGTCATTAATAAAAATGTCTCTTTGCTAAGATTGGATAATTTTATAAGTAATGATATTAAGACCAATAACATGGTGGTCTTTAAAAGATCTAGAAATCTTAAAGAAACATTAGCTCCCAGTCTATTTAAACACTTTGACAAAATTAATCATTTTCCTAAATCTATTGAACCGGCCACTAGATGGCTTAGCAGATCTAATGGGTTCTACAAATGTGGGAAACTCAAATGTATCACATGTAGTTTTACTGACCACAAGGTATGCAATTTTTCATCATTCACAACAGGCGAGAGTTTTTCTATCAAGAAGGTCATGGATTGCCAATCCACTTTTGTAATCTATCTTATCAATTGTGTCTGTGGAGTCCAATATGTAGGGCGCACTACTAGAACACTAGCTACACGCTTTTTGGAACACAGACGCAATATAATTAATAAAGTTAGAACGCATAGTCTCTCTTCACATATTAATATTTGTCAAAATGGTAACTTATCAGGTCTGAAAATAAGAGCAATAGAACATATTGAGAAAACCAAGAGAGGAGGTAATAGGTTCAAATTATTGTGCAAACGTGAAGCTTTTTGGATTTTTAAACTCAATACCATGTCCCCACAGGGCCTGAACGATAGTATAGAACTTAATAACGTTTGAACACATCACTTACGTTATTCTTCTTCATCTTTAGGCTCTCTAGACAGTTAAGACACACTTTCTAGTTCCATATTGACACTATTAGGGTGTTTTCTATAAGGCTGATCCGATTTTCTTTTCATTTATTATTTTTTATTTTATTTATTTATTATTTATTTTTTATTTATTTATCATTTATCATTTTTTTATTTTTTTATTTTTCTTTTAATTAAATTTAACCATATTTACTTTTAATGTATTTTACTATATCCATGTTATACTTCATGGTTCCAATCTCTAAGAATGTTTATATCCTATCTTATGTATTCATAGATACTTATTTAGTGGCAACGCTTGTAACTTTGTCTATATTTTAGTCTGGTTACTATATAAATTAGCGAGGGTTGTCTATAGTTTATACTCAAGGCGCTTTATAAATATACTATCCAATAGCTTTTTGTTATATATTTGGTTTTGGTGTATCCAAATCTATGCATTATGCTGACACTGTCTTATATACACCAAGAAGGCATTTTAATTAGGCATACTAATGCCATCATATGCCATTATAGATATTTAGGTATATTAGGTTCTGATGGATGTAAAAACACATTATTCTTATGTTGTGGGCTAATTAAAAATGTAATCCGTAATCATTGTAGCTTGGGACACCTGAGCAGGACTGCATGAGTTCAATCAAAGCTACACGAACACTCTGTTTCAGATTGGATAGTTCCTGTCACGTGACCGAACGATACAGGTATTTGACAACCCTCCTGCTTGTGGCTGCTTCATTATTGCCTCTGAGGAAACGGCAAGCTAGTGCCGAGAAACGCGTCAGGCGGAGTTCATCATATCTATTGGAGACTTGGAGACGTGGCATCTCTTCACTCATACCCCGGGGTTGGATAAAGTTTTTTTCCTCTCTTTATGATTAATCTGAAAACGGATGCCGATACGGCATCATTTGCAGGCGGAGGACACTGAACCTCACTTATACATACCATTCTCTGTGATCCATTCCAATGGACGTTGATACAACCTAAACCGCGGCTGGAGGACACTGAGCCCGACGTGCAGGTTTGATGTTTATACCTTCACCCACAATATTCATTTTTGCTGACTACAACTTTACTCTTAGGAGCATCTAGCTGGGAACAGCTGCTGAATTTGCTCACTAATCAATTTCATATGCCTCCTTTTTAGTATGTTACACTTTTTTTATTTACTTGGATTTATCTATGTTATATGACACTCTAAGGAGATTGACTAAACTGAAGTGCACATCTAAATCAGTCTGGGAATTAATCTAACGAGACTGACATTCAAGTGGAAGCCCTTTTGCGGTTTCCTTGAACTTACACTTCAACTGATGTTCTAACTGGAGGCTATCTAAGTGTGCTTTATCACTCGGAATTACCTGCATATCTTCATTGTCTATTGCATGCGGTCAATTGGATAATAGTTGCTTTTTTGTGAGGTCTAACCATCTGTATAACGTTAATTACAATATTAACCTCATAATAGCCTATTCTATGATGCTGATGACATTCAGCAGTTTTTGAAGGTTCTTTGAACCTGGTTATATGTCTATGTGGGATATTATGTATAAGTCTCAAGTGATACTGTTTTAATAATATATATATATATTTCTACTATGACATTTATAATGAGATTATGCCAATGATCTAGTCTCTTGATTGTTAAGTCTCCTTTGATATTTTATCTATTTAACCAGAATTTACTGAAACAATTGCCTATCATATCTATTGTTGATACACATGTATTTGTAATAAATTTTATATCGATTTGAGTTTTGCGCTATCTTATCATATTACAGTAGTTTTTATAATATTGACGGGTCCAGATCCCGTCTAGACAGCTGCATCTCGATCGATTGATATAGGATAACTAGCGCCCCATATATGCGTGTTTGTTTTGATATGGCAGACCAGAATAGTTTAACATCTGGGCTGGTTTGAAGGATTTTTCAAAAAAATGTGTGACCTTGCCCATAACTCCATTCAATACAAGTATTAACATGCAAAGGATTGTGGAGGATTACTTTCAAGAGGTAATTGATATGGAAATGTCAGACAGTCCCTTTCCTTACTGGGAAGAAAAGCAGGTCATTAGAAAACCCATGTACAAACTTGCTTTGTAATACCTAAGCTGCCCACCCTCCAGTGTGTACTCGGAAGGAGTATTTAGTACAGCCGGGAACTTAGTCAGTGATCGCCGTAGAAGGTTACTTCCAAAAAATGTGGAGAAAATGATGTTTATAAAAATTAACTACATCTTCCACGAGGAAGGCCTTCACCATCAAAGACATCCAAGCACCGACTGTTCTCTAATGGCGGATTCAAGCTTTCGATGAATTGATAGTCTGTGATGATGACGTACACACTGATGAGGGTGAGGATGAAGCTGAAGATGATGATAACATCTTTTTAAAACTTTCTATTTAAGTGTAGGGTGCAATCTACCCCCAAAGAGGAAAGGGACTTTGGTCATTTCTATATCACGTACCGTCTTGAAAGGCTGCTGTTTTGACAATTTCTCATTAAGGGTAGGGTGTCATACACAGACTGACCCCAAACTGGCTTTGTCCATTTCAATTAATATTGTACAGTATTGCAAAACCAAAACACAATGGTAATCCAGATCCAAAACCAAAACACGGGGGTCAGTGAGCATCTCTAGTATATATGTGTATATATATTATTAAAGTAATTCTATCGTTTTAAAATAAGCATTGCCCAATCAATTGTATGTGTTTCCAAAGCACAAAGTATTTATTTTAGCAGATGCAAATAGTCAACAATTTAATACATTATTATATTATGATAAAGTACAGTACAGCACAGCCAATACCAAAAGATAAGTACATACCAATGCTATCGCATGCGCTCGCTGCGCACCCACGGGACCCGGTGGACAGTATATCTGTTAGAATACTGTGTCAGAGTTGACTGAGGTCTGGATGCACAGCTATGAATATATATACAGTCAGTGTTTCATTGTGAACAATAGAGATGACGTAGCTTGCTTCTATAGGTCCAGACACAGGTTGGCTCCAGGGTAAACAGTTCATAGGCTGATTCAATCTAAGGAATCCAAAGGAGGGGGTCGTCTCTCCAGGGGGTCTGCTCCTTTCATAGCCAGCATCATACAAAAGGTTTATTCCCTAATATCAATAACTAAAGTATGCAAAGTGCGATCACTTCGCCGACTGCACCGGACAGCTACTGATGAATAGGGCTTCAATATGATATCAGGCATGACACCTTTCCTATAACCTAAACCTTTAATAACACTGAAGTGTACATATAATCAATGTCTATATATATATATATATATATATATATATATATATAAACTAATAATAATCAAATGCTATCTGCTCATAAATTACAGTGTAACGGAACCAATATGAATATGAATTATATAAATAACTAAATGTTGTAATGCGAGTGCGTGCGTGCGTATTTTACCGTGCGAACGCACTACGCCACGTGTTACGTGGCGTACGGATCGCATTTGCATTGCTAAACAATATTAAACCAATATACTTTCGTTCATCCAATTATACGACTTCAACAATATATATATATATATATATATATATATATATATAAAGATAGATATAGATATAATATATATACATATATCTATATATATATACATATATATATATATGTATACATACACACAACACAAACAGTTTGATAGATTTATCTGGGTATGTGACAGGAAACTGCTCAATCTAGACAATATTCAAGTACGCCATCTGCCGGCTTGTGGCCACGTAGTTCATTTAGTCATTTTCTTGATGACTAAGATAAGTTTGTGCCAATATTTCTGCACATAAATACAATCTGGTGTGTGACTGTAATCACTGATGTTGTTTGAAAAAACTGACAATAAAAACACACAAGTTACACATTCTCTAACACTGCACATGGCACCTAGAATATACAAATGGTGTCTTTCCCCTCAATTGTATGCAACTGAGTATATGATGTGTATGCACACACAATCACGGCCGGACTGGCCATCTGGCACTTCTGGCAAATGCCAGAAGGGCCGATGGCCAAATGGGCCGGTCTGCTTGCCCGCCGAGCAGCAGCACTCTGCGCGCTGCTCGGCAGACGGAGAATCAGTGACAGCCGCCTATGCGACCAATCACATGGGACGGCACCTGTCACGTGGTGCCGTCCCATGTGATTGATCGCATAGGCGGCTGTCACTGATTCTCCATCTGCCGGGCAGCGCGCTGAGTGCTGCTGCTGGAAGTAAAAAGGTAAGTGTGTGTGTGTAAGTAATAGTGTGTCTGTGTGTGTGTGTAAGTAATAGTGTGTCTGTGTGTTTGTGTGTGTGTAAGTAATAGTGTGTCTGTAAGTAATAGTGTGTCTGTGTGTGTGTAAGTAATAGTGTGTCTGTGTGTGTAAGTAATAGGGGGGCTAACAAACAGTGGGGCAAACAAACTGGGGCAAACAAACAATGGGGCAAACAAACTGGGGCAAACAAACAGTGGGGCAAACAAACAGTGGGGCAAACAAACTGGGGCAAACAAACAATGGGGCTAACAAGCTGGGGCAAACAAACAATGGGTCAAACAAACTGGGGCAAACAAACAATGGGACTAACAAACAGTGGGGCAAACAAACTGGGGCAAACAAACAATGGGGCAAACAAACTGGGGCAAACAAACAGTGGGGCAAACAAACTGGGGCAAACAAACAATGGGGCTAACAAAGTGGGGCAAACAAACAATGGGGCAAACAAACTGGGGCAAACAAACAATGGGGCTAACAAACTAGGGCAAACAAACAGTGGGGCAAACAAACAAACTGGGGCAAACAAACAATGGGGCAAACAAACTGGGGCAAACAAACAATGGGGCTAACAAACTAGGGCAAACAAACAGTGGGGCAAACAAACAATGGGGCAAACAAACAATGGGGCAAACAAACTGGGGCAAACAAACAATGGGGCAAACAAACAGTGGGGCAAACAACTGGGGCAAACAGTGGGGCAAACAAACAGTTGGGCAAACAAACAGTGGGGCAAACAAACAGTGGGGATAACAAACAGTGGGGTAAACTGGGCCTAAAACAAACAGTGGGGTAAACAAACAGTGGGTCAAACAAACTGGGGCTAAAACAAACAGTGGGGTTAACAAACAGTGGGGCAAACAAACAGTGGGGATAACAAACAGTGGGGAAAACTGGAGCAAACAAACAGTGGAGCAAACAGTGCGTCTAATAGTGGGGCTAATAGTGTGGCTGTGGGGCCCCATGTTTCTATAGTGTGCGTGTGTGTTTGGCCATGTTCATATAGTGTGCGTGCGCAGTATTTTATATATAATATGTGAGGGAAGGGAGGATCTTAATATAGTGTTGGGAGGTAGGCTATTTAATTGTGGAGTGTAGGGGGGGACTAATTATTTAAGGTGAGGTGAAAGAACCTTTAATTTAATGCTGGGGTGGGCTACCAATTGAATATGGGGCTGATTTTGGGGAGGAGAGCTATTTATTAAATGTGAATATGAATTATTTGTTGGGGATGGTTGTGGAAAATAGCTATATTTATTAAACTTTAATGCTATTTAATTTATTGTTGGGAATGTTTGGTGGGAGGGGAATATGTTTTGAGTAAATGGGTATACTGTTAATTTAATGTTGGGGCTGGTTGGAGGGAAATAGGTCTACTTATTAAATGTGAATATTATTATTATTATTATTATTATTATTGTGGGGACTGGAGGGAGGCCTAATTATAAAATGTGAATGCTATTGTTTTAACCCCATTTTTTTCAAAATAGGGCATTCAATATTCCAGGATCAAGACAAGAAAGAACTGAGCTAAAGAAACCAGCTGCTACAAGTGGTGAAAGTGAGCAAGACAGGTAGGAGAGAGCAGGACAATCTGCCAACTGTCCTGAATCTGGTGGGGCAGTCCTGAATTTGGGTGACTGTCTCACATAGTCAGGATTTGGTTTGACTGCAAGGACAGTTGGGAGGTATGTCCCGCTTCACTATGTACTGCTTGTGAAGGCAAAGCTGTGTGCTTCTAACAGTAGGGTACACAGTATTGTCTGTGTATTTGTCTAAAATGATAACCATGTTACATAATAAGGCCCTGCTGTCTTAAATACCCCGGGCCACCTGCGCCTTAATCCAGCTCTGGTTAGGGGAAGGGAACTGATAGCTGCTCTCAGTTCCCAGACAGGACACAGCCTGCAGCAAGCCGAGGAGCTCTAAGTATCACAAGATTTTGTAATCTCGTGAGACAAAGAGCTTCCCTGCTCACTATGCAGGAAGTTCCCACCCTGGTGGATGTCAGCAGCACCAGAAGCAGAGATAAATGTAATGTTTTATTATGTATGTATCAATGCCCCATGTTGGCCACACCCACAACACAATGCGGCCACGCCCTTTTAGACGCCGCCGCTGCGCGGCGGCAGCACATGATTTCTTTCATTCTCGGACTGAGGGGGGCCTGTGTATGTTAAATGCCAGGGCTGATTTTTAGTCCCAGTCCGGCCCTGCACACAATTATTATATAGCTATGCACAGGGAAGATATTGCTTGTATGTACACTCATACATACATAATCACGTTCAGTGAGGTTCGTCTCTGGAGGGGCACACATTAAATTGGGTCAATGTTCTGGCAGCTGCAAGAGGAAAGGGCAGAATAACAGCATGTATATGTGTTAATATATACATGCCGTCTCTCTCCTACTTTGTGCTCCTTCAAACGTGCACTGAAAACTCACCTCTTCCGCAAAGCCTACCACCCATCTACTTAACCACCTCACCTCCTCCACTTGCTCTCCCTTCTCTCCCCCTTGCCTCTTCTGGCTCCCCTTGTGCCTGTTCTGTCTACCCTCCCTTAGGATGTAAGCTCACATGAGCAGGGCCCTCTTCAATCCTGTCTCACCTGTTCTTCTGCTCCGTGCTTATTGCATTAGCCTGCCTGGAGTTTCTGAAGTATTGGTATTTTTGTTTATTTTTCTGTACTGTTTCACCCTGTATAGTCTACTGTTTGTACTGTGTACGGTGCTGCGGAAATCTTGTGTCGCCTAACAAATAAATGATAATAATAATAATAATAATAATATATGAATGGCATAGTGCGAGGAGATCTATATTTCTTACATGAATCACAGTGCCTAGTAGAACCTCTATTTAGGTATGTTGCTTATTTAAATTTGAAAGGCATAATGCCCTACTTCACTACCAACTGCTCTACTGTGTGGAGAGATGCCATCCTGGGAGATTTTTGTGATGTGAGAATCTCTACAATCTGACCAGTATTCAATAGAGAGAACATCCTAAGGAACTATGTACAATACAGAGTATCTAGTGACTGTTTTACAATACAGAGAGCTTTATAGTGACCAAAATACAATAAAGAAGACATTCTAGTCACCTCCACACCATAATACAGCAGTCTAGTGAGCTCTATACAATACACAAAAGATTCTGGTGACCTCTATATAATAGAGTATTCTAATGACTTATGTACCATGCAGAGGGCATTCTAGTGACCAATATACAACATACTTGCCTACCTTAGGCAAGTTCTCTCCGGGAGAGGGGCATGACTGGAGGGTGGGAGGGGGCGGGGCGCAGTCAAACGCATCATTTGGCCCCGGCGGGGCCAAAATGACGCGATTCACCGAGAATCGCGTCATTTTGGGACGTCAGTAGCGGGATGTGGGAGATTTGCCAGCTCTCCCGGGAGTCCATGAGACCGACCCGAATTTCGGGAGTCTCCCGGCCATTCCGGGAGAGTTGGCAAGTATGATATACAATACTGAGAGCATTCTAGTGACTGGTACAGAACACAGAAAGTATTCTAGTGTCCGATATACAAAACAGAGAGCATTCTAGTTCAGCACTATTGGGCACCCAAAGCACCAGCAAGCCTCCCCAGAACTAACCAACCCTGTTGTGGTGGGTGCCAGGGTTATTATAGTAGTTATAATTCATTACAGACTGCTGCTGAGGAACCACATATCTGGGGAAGTATATGACAGCTATTACCTGCTTGGACACATAGGAGCGGAAATGACCTGAAGGATCACATTATAGCGGGAGACCCGACGTTCATTGTCTCTCTACTTTTGGCGCAACCAACCAATGTTTTAAAAAATATTTTATATATATTTTCTTTTCACCATAAATATACGACAATACAATGATGATGACTTGCGTATCTTTGCTCCAGCCGCATCTTAAGATACATGCAACTGAAAATACATGCATAACAACACAAATGTTCAGTGTCTGTCTTAATCTTGCATTTAGATGTGCAACTCTTAATTGGGCTCACAATGTCAAGGATCATCTGAGGTTTTACATTATTAGTATACTGCAGCATCTCTTTCCTCCTTCTCATTTACATACCGTCTCAGGGATCATCAATATTATTACACTATGACAATCAGGACAGCCGGTACTGCTAAGTGTCCTAGGTGATCACCTAGGTTGCCAAGCTTTAGGGGATGACTAGAACACTGAATTAGTGGCATTATGTGACATTATGTCACTCATAGCAAAGGGGACCAGAGAATACAGGTTTCCCCCCTTCTACACAGGGTAAGAAGGGAGGAGAGGCTTTTAGCACAGTACCTGAGGGGGGTACCCGAGGAGGAGGTGGCACATAAGAGTGCCCAGGATGCTTCCATACACCCTTACCACAATGCTGATGAATTTGGCTCCTCCCTCTCAATTACATAGATTAAAAGATGTAGGAGACTGGTAAAAAAAAAAAATAAGGAAATCATTTCTGTAACAACTTTATTAAAAAATGTTAGTGCATGCTGACAATACAGAGTGTAAGACAAATGATTATTAAATGAAATTGTGTTTGTGAGTGTAATACACTATACACTCAGTGTATAGTGTGTGTTTGTGTGTGTGTGTGTATATCTATCTATCTATCTATCTATAGACGCTCTGTCTGATATCAGATCATCATGTGCAAAACTGAGAGAGCTGTTTATGCCAGAGACATCTCACTGCCTCAACCTACTGCCCAGCTGTGCTGTCCTTTTCATTTCAACAGCCCCATCTGTTTAATTACATTTCTTAAAACCGGTTATCACGTTGAAGCTAAAAATAGGGAGATAAAGTAGTGCGTAGACATAGAGAAGGCAGATGGATAAATAGGGGTTTCAATA